>NW_010965304.1:1972379-1997534 GCF_000463585.1 Tarenaya hassleriana | reverse complement strand
CTGAACCGGAGCTGAAACTAGGCTCGGTGAAAAATGCCCACCTCCAGTGGCAAAGCTTTGGCTTTGTCCTTGCAAGTTTTGGTTATGTTGTCGGTCAAGACATCGAACATTTTTCTGCTGTAATAAGTCATGACAGTGTCAGAGGTGACAATTTTCTGATATATTTCTCTTTTCGTCTGTCGATGATTTTCAATAAATTTCAGTTGGTTCATGTTGTCCTGAATAAGTTCTGTTTTGTTTTTTAATTGATGAAATTAAAATGCAGTACTTGGTAATTGTTTGTTTTCCATTTCATGGTAAAAAAAATGCATTATTTTAACCGTTTTGTTTTTTTTTTAAACCCTTGGGTGGAATTCAGATTTCTTTTTCTTGGGGAAATTGTGAAAAAGGTCATTTTGTCTCATCTTATTCGAAAAATTATTCTTGCGAAATTCAGATTTTTCTTGGATTTTTTTTTAAAAAAATTTATAATGATTTAAGAGGAGATGAATTCATCTCTAATTTTTGGTTTTTAACAAATAATCTAATCTAATTTTTGTTGTCAAGTCTTTTTCTTCTCTATCATTATTTGTAGTTACTACACAATATTTTATTTGCAACCGAAACATTTTTATATATTAATGTAAATAATCTGAGACATAATATCCGTTTTAAATCATTTACATACCTATTTCACGTCCAAAACAAAATACAAACCTTATATATTTACTTTATTAAACATCACATAATAAATGATTAAAAAACATATTAAGGGTTAAACTAGACTCTAGGCGAAAATCCAAAAAAAAAAACACCCAAACATCTTTACAAATAAAACAATTCATTTTATTATGTAAATCATATTTTAACACGGTAAATATAGAGTGCCAATGATCCAATGCAGAAAAAAAAACTATATATGCTTCTAGAATAATCATAAATAAAAATATGACTATTCAATATTCTATAAATCTACAAATTAAGATTTTAGAAAAATGAAATAAAGTGGAATAGATTTAAATTTTTTGACGCGATATTGTATTACTAAGGTTTCTTATCTTCTACATCTGTATATATAAATTTTTAACGTCTATTAATATTTCTGTTTTGCATATTTGGTACAAGGAAGAATTGGTAAACATATATAAATATTTTTTCTAAGAAGGAAACCCTTTTTTTCTTTGGATTCGGACTTCGAACTTCAAATTTCGCAGTCCGTTTAATTCCCCTAAAGGCTAAACTACTGCGAAGCAGAGTAGAGATCGTACGAGCACGACCATTCGCCGCCGCCGCCTTTGTCCTGTAAGCGCTCTGATCTGATTTGTCGTTCTGCTGAAACGAAAGGGAAAGGAGAGATTTTGGGTTAAGGACAGATTGATTCTGCTTTCCTTCTGTGTTGCTTCGGACGTGAAAAGCTTCCTCCTTTGATTCATTTTTGCTGTAAAAAAAAAGGAACAGGGTCAAATGATTCATGTGAAATGCAGGATTGATGATTCACGCGCGTATGTTATTCGATTAAATGCCTGAAAGAAGGGAAAAAAAAATTTTGATGAGGAAAAAGAACTTGGTCTCCTTTAACACAATGGTTCTGGTTTAGCTTGCTCTGGTGATTCGATTATGTCTGCCTTGAATTTGTATGTGTTTTTATAGCGATTCTTCTTGTTGGGATGGATAGAGTCCATTAGAAGAGGCTTGGGAATCAAGTCTTTGTCCGTAAATGATTAAACTCTAATCTTTTCATTTCATCCTTTCCCCGTTGTACTTATGGTCCGTCTGTTATGATTTTTCATTTTTCTTGTAAAGTTCTTTGCTACAAGATGAAATGTTGTTCCTTTGCTATTCTTATTCCACTTTCAGTTTTCTTATGCTTTTTGTATGTCTTAATGTATTATGGGATAGGCATTTCTCTTTGTTTTCGTTTTTGTGTAATCTGGGATAGGGGTAACTTATTCTGAATTTCTTCAGCAGATTTCACCATGTTGGATGAAAGGAAGTTTGATGTCCATCTCAAGTTATGGGCGCTTAGGGTTCCCCGTGAACTATGCGGAACTGCTACTCGTATCCTCAATGGGTATGTTCTTCAACTTATAAGGTTCCTATTGTTTGTGGCCATATGTAAAAATCCATTTTTTCTTGCAGTTCTTACTCATTCAATTCTTTATCTCTAATTTCCGAGTCCTCAGTTTTCCTTGTGGTAACTTTAGTGACTACTTATATTCAGCATTTGTCCTTATTCACAGCTTCTTGAATCAGTATAGTAGAAAAGCGTTTGTTTTACCAGCTTATAGAAAATTTGATTGATTATTTTTCTTTTTGTGGTCTTCGGCTGTGATCTGTTTGATTAAAAGAAAGGTTCCTGGTTTTATCACCTGTAGATATTTGCTCAACAAGCCACGTGTAAAACCCATCACAGAAGACCCAACCAGTGAAAAGAACCGTTTGATGATGTTATCTGAAAACGTTCAAAATGTTGGTAAGATTTTGACATATCGGTTACTTTTATCTTGGCGGGCAGTTATCAAAAGTGTTAGTTATAATGTGCCAAAGAAATGGTGGAATTGGAGAGCTTTTTCTGTTTTTTGTTTGAGGCAATATAATCAGGTCTTTTTGTTCTTGGACAGATTTGTCAGATGTACCTGAAGAGAAACTAAATGAGCTGAGGAAGCTATGCAAAGTCGAAGTGGTTCCCCATTCGCTCACTCTTGGATATTCCTATTGGAATGCAGGTGATACTCCAATAAGAACAGTGTTTGTTTCCATGTTTCTATGGTCCATGTTTGTACACTTCTGGTACCTTTTCCTTTGCAATTACCTGGATGATCAAATTGCTGGTTCTAGGCAGTTAAACTCTAGGTCTTCTATAATTCTTTACATTTAAAGGAAAAAGTTGTCACCATGGTCTTAAATGTTGTATGGTTGTTAGTTTTTCTTTTTTCTAGGACATCACAAAATTGTTATTTGTTTAAGGCCTTTATTACATTTAGGTTGATTTGAATTACCTTCTGCAGCCGACCCAAATAAACTTGGGATTAAAGCTGTGTTGTTGTTGCTGTTGCTGTTGTTGGTGAATTACCTTCTGATTTGGTTTTATCACTGCAGATCAGATATTGAAGCAGATTTTACCTGCAGGAGTGGAAATACCTTCATCTTTTGAAACAATAGTTAAGTGTCCAATTTGTGCAATGTTTCTCAATTATGACCCAGTGTCCATGATAGTAATCTGCGTGATATCTCTTGAATTTGTTTTTCTATCTTGTCTGGATACCTATTTTTTGGATATTAACCCTACATTGTCCTCAAATTTATATTTATGTCCAAAAATCCAAAGCCTCTGATGTGTCATACCCACATTGTTCTTTCTTTACGCGCAGGTCATGTCGCTCACTTGAATCTGCATGATGAGCTCCTCCCATTCAAAGATGTTATTGCAAAGGTGATTTATGATGTAAGTTTTCAATGTTCCTCTCATCCAAACACTTGAATCTTTACTCCTTATGGGTTGTATTATTAACTGCGATGACATTTAGGTTACCTGTTGATGTTCCATGTACGCAGAAAAACTATCCAAGGATCAAGACAGTTGTCAATAAAGTTGGTACTATCACAAACGAATTTCGGGTACCAAAGTTTGAAGTCTTAGCGGGGGAAAACGATATGGAAACAGAAGTAAAACAATATGGGGCGACGTTTAAGCTGGACTACAGCATGGTTTATTGGAATTCAAGATTGGAGCATGAGCATATACGGCTCGTCTCTCAGTTTAAGCCTGGGGAGACTATATGTGATATGTTTGCTGGCATTGGGCCTTTTGCTATCCCCGCAGCCCAGAAAGGATGCTTTGTTTATGCTAATGATTTAAATCCCGACAGTACCCGATACTTGAAGATCAATGCAAAAGTCAATAAGGTTGACGATTTGATTAGTGTGTACAACATGGATGCTCGGAAATTCATTTCTCACTTGGTGGCAGCCCCAACTTGTGACGGGACTCAGCAACTAGTGACTGATGGAGAAACACTGGAAGCAGACACAAGGCAAAGTGGTACTTGTTATGTTTTCAACTCAATTAGTTGCTGCATATGGCTTTCCTAGGAGAAAGGACACATTTAATTCCGAGTTTTCTTGATTTTCTGCACAATCATAGCTGAGACTGTTGCTGAAGATCACAATGTTGGCAATAACATAGAGGAAACACATGAGTCCCATATAAGCATGAATGAGACTCTTGCTCCAAACAAGAGGCTATCAGATAGTTCAGAAGCAGGTAAGAACTGGTCTTCAGTTTTTGTTTCAAAGGCACTGAAATTTATAATACAGGCTGGGATTCCATGTTGCTGAAGGACCACCTGTAACAGACCTCAAATTGTATTATCAAACTACAATAAACTTAACTGAATGCAGAAAATGTGGAAGGGAAAGATGGAAAGAAAAGAAAAGGAAATGTGAATAAGAGGATGAGACAGTCAGCGCTGCCGAAAGCAAAGCCCTGGGAACATTTTGACCATGTCGTTATGAACCTCCCAGCTTCTGCCTTGCAGTTCCTAGGTATGCAGTATGTTTGGCTACTTCTCCTATGATTGTAGAATGGTGATAGTAGACTTTTTTTTTTAATTGAATATTTTCATAAATGAATACTTTGAAAGAACATACATACACATCGAATTGCAACTGGGGTTCTTACCTGAATGAAATAGTGATCATGATACTGATATATTGATGCTGTTTCAGTCATGCTTAAATGCATTGGGTTTTGTTGTTGTTTCACCAGACTCCTTTAGTAAGGTTATCCAAAAGAAATATTGGAACGGCCCTCTTCCATTGGTCCATTGCTATTGCTTTATCCGTGCAAATGAAACCAGAGAATTTATAGTAGCGGTAAGCTTTAAGTATTCAGTCTCTGCTTTGCCCTTCTCTTAGTGTTGTATCTCTTATTACATATCCACCCAAAAAAGGTCTTAGCTCTGTATCAAAGATCTTCGATTACTTCCCTATTCTCGAAGTTTGAATTGCAGCTTTTGGGCATTGCAGGAGGCTGAATCTGCATTGAAGTTTCATATAGACGACCCCATATTCCACAGGGTTAGAGATGTTGCTCCAAACAAGGTAAAATCTGATTTTTCCTTGCATGGATTTCTGATGGGGTGAGATTTTGGATGTGTCTTCTGTCAAAGCTTAAACCAGGTTTTAATTTGGCAGGCGATGTTTTGCCTAAGCTTTAGGCTGCCCGAGGCATGCTTGAGGGAAGATTCGCCGTGAAAAGTTACAAAGATTCGGTTTTTCCGATGACCCGATGATATTTTCATTGGATGCTTGTGGATGAGCAGAGAATCTTATCCATCTTTTATGTCACCTTTATACTGAAATAGTTTAGATTTTCATTTGCCGGATCTTTTCAATGTTGTATTCCTTGTTCTGTACTGGTTTTTAACTGATCTTTCGACATTGTATGAAAGTCGAATCTTGGAAACCATGGTCGAAAAATCGGGTTTGGTTTAGATTCCTGTAGTGTGTGTGTGTATTGCAGAAGAGAAACGAGAGATAATTGGGCAAACACAAGTAGAAGAACTTACAACTCGGCTGAATTCTGTCCTTGAAAGTTTTTTGAGGTCGAACATATTTTAAGCAAACTAAATTTATAGTATCTTGTATATATCCATTAAATCTGATATTTCAGGTTTTAAATTTATATCCCTCTTCCAAATTTAAATGGAGAAAGAAAATCTATACATTATACAATATATATATATATATGCATATTTATGTGTAATCTTTGCTTACTAGTTTCTCAGCAGCTTTCTTCACACCATATTTGAGGTTGACGCATCAAAAAAGCTGTTCAACAACAAAGAGAAACATATTCGTGTAACACAAGAAACTTTCCATTACAGAATTGTTAGATCCAAGGAAAGAGAACGTTTGGAAACTTGTTTATATTATGTAAGAAGAACACCTTCGACCTATCTTTCACCAAAAACTGTAATTGAAAACTAACTGAATCCTTCTACAAATTCACCCATCTCGTGATGGCATTCGGCGTAAAATCGGTGTCTGTCCATGGACTCTAATTGTATCCAAGAGCTTCATTTCCCTCACCTTCATATCCCTGTGACCATAAACCAGAAATTTCTCGTCCAGCCGTCCGGTCCAACCCCTGCAAATCATGGCGAAATTCTCTATCTATCGAACCTAGATGATATCATCGGTGCTCGGGTTTTCACCCCTTCTGTCTATTTCTATCAATCAAGCAGCCATCCCGATTGTTCAAATGGAGAATCTGTTGCAAAACGGATTGAAGATGCGCTCGGGGAGGTTCTAGTCCCGTATTACCCGCTTTCGGGTAGGCTAAGGGAAGTAGAGAATGGGAAATTGCAGGTGTTTTTTGGGGAAGAGCAAGGTGCATTGATGGTAACGGCGAATACTCCGATGGAGTTAGCGGACCTAGGCGATCTCACGGTTCCAAACCCGGCTTGGCTGCCATTAGTCTATCAATACCCAGATGAAGAAGCATACAAGGTCCTCGAAATGCCATTACTTATAGCGCAAGTAACATTTTTCAGTTGTGGCGGGTTTAGCCTTGGGATCAGACTTTGCCACTGCATATGCGATGGGTTCGGGGCAATGCAGTTTCTCGGCTCTTGGGCCGCGACTGCGAAAGCCGGGAGATTGATTGCAGAACCTAAACCTGTTTGGGAAAGAGAAGTTTTCAAACCTAGAAAACCTCCAAAGGTGATGTACCCTCACTTGGAGTACATGCCAATCGACGAAAAATCGAGCTTGACGAAATCCTTGTGGGAAACTAAACCGGTCCAGAAATGTTACCGGATAAGCAAAGAATTCCAATCTCGGGTTAAAGCCTTCGCTCAAATCCAAGATCCAGACCTAATCTGTAGCTCATTCGACGCCATGGCAGCACATATATGGAGATCATGGGTGAAGGCACTCGATGTAAAACCATTAGACTACAACCTCAGGCTAACGTTTTCAGTCAATGTACGGCAAAAACTCGAGAACCCGCCATTGAAACTAGGGTTTTACGGGAACGTCGTGTGCTTGGCCTGCACGATGAGCACGGTGGACAGCCTCATGAATGATCCCCTGGCAAAGACGACGCGTCTTGTTCACGAGGCGAGAGTGAACGTATCGGAAGATTATTTACGGTCCACGATAGATTACGTCGAGCTGAAAAGGCCGAAGAGGTTAGAGTTCGGGGGGAAGCTTATGATAACGCAATGGACTCGTTTCGATATGTACGAGACGGCAGATTTCGGGTGGGGAAGGCCGGTTTATGCAGGTCCCATAGACTTGAGGCCTACGCCTCAGGTCTGTGTGTTGTTGCCTCAAGGAGGAGTTGAGTCTAATTCTGATCAAAGCATGGTGGTTTGCATCTGCATTCCTCCTTGTGCTGTTCATGATTTCACTCGGATTCTATCTTCAGTCGATCCAATCTCGGTTTAGCAATTTGGTTATGATCCTTCAAAGCTATATATAAAATTGTTTACTATATAGTTTGTTTTAATTAAGAAATTGTGTTATGGATTTGTAAACTTTGATGTTTGTTGGGTTTGTGAGGTAACTTCTTGTTGAAATTTTGTCATGTGTTTTTTTTCCTTCTTATTTTTACATTTGGTGAAACATAATGTGTGTGTGTACATTGTATATGAAATCCAAGTGAACCAGACCAAACCGAAATTTCAGTTTCCGGTTCAGTTCGGTTATTTCATATAAACTGCACAAGTCTTTTAAGTGTCGGCTTGATAAGTCGGCACTAATTCGAAAAACGAATAAGATCAAGGTTCCAAAGGGAACAGTTCAAACTCACTAAAACGTGAAAAGTAATTCATGCAAAATTCTAAAAACTATGAAAAATATCTCCAATCACACCGTAAATTTTAGTAATTACCAATAGAAAACGCAGATTATGAATTTGTTTTCTCATTCTGGCTGTTTTTTTACAGAGGGTAGTTTTTCATACAATAACTAAAAAACCTACCCAATTTTGCCTTGAAACAAAACTACAATACAAATGCTATTCTCTCTCTCACTCAGTAGTGTCTCTCTCAGTCATTGGGATCTATACCTTTCTCTGCTTCATTTATATCGTCAGCATATTCGTCCAACAAATAATCACAAATCTCCAGCAGTTGATCTGCCAGTGGCGGGATTGCGGGGTATCGCCCGTCGTTATACAGATGAGCGTTGAACTTTATCTGCCAAACGTCGTGCCTGAACTGCTCTCGGTCCTTGTATTCCAATCTCCGTACCTTTTCTCGGATCGTTGACAGATCCATCGGCCGTTTCACGATGTCTAGATAATCCGGAGCCTCCTTCCTCGATACGGGTTTCAAGAAAAGGTATGCCACTTCTTGGTTTGCTCTCAGTGTATCCACAATGCCCTCCAAGATATTTGACAGACCAACCTGTTAGGTAAACCAAACGGAGATATATAACAGAACATAACAGAAGACAGCAATGAGTTTGATGAATAATGTTCTGTTTTCGTGATCCATGAATTTCTGTTCGGGTTTTCAGAAAATATGCACCCGTTTGAGATGGATTAACTAATCTACGAACACGAGCCCTACTGAATCTCAGACGTAGCAGCAATGTGGCGAAATCAAGAGTAGAGAACAGACACACAATGTTAGAGCAATGATGGTTTCTATGTAAATCCCGAAAAGCAAATTTAGGAGGGAAGAGAGTTTACCTCTCCTTTTCTTCGCCGTTTTGGCTGAGGTGCATACTCTGCTCCGTCTCTGTCAAGCTCGGATACATATCGGCTTCTGGAGCTCCGTCCTCTTTCTGCTATTCTTCTATCGTTTCTTCTTGAAGGGTAATCATCTAAATATACTTCTTCTCTTACTTCGGGTTGAAGCTTCTTTTTCTTCTTTTTCTTTTTGGCTTTTGCACGTTCCTCTTCCTCCCTTTCCCTTCTTATAACTTCTTCGTATCTTCTAATCTCAACTATCTCTTCAGGTTCATCCGATACAGCCGAATCATCGTAACCTCTCCTTGCCCTTCCTTCCATGTGCCTTTCTGCACCTTCCTCTTCTCCCCACCAAGCTCTTTCCACTTTGGGTCTCCGCTTTAACGAGTCCTCTGCTAATCTGAAACTTTCCTGCCTCTGATAGCCTGCAAGATCAGCCATTCTTTTTGTTTTCCTCGACTCAAATTGTGGACTCTCTTCAAGACTACTCCAGTCATGATCGAATTTCTCTTTAGAACGTTTTATGACAAGTTTCTTCTGAGGCTGTTCTCTTTCTGCTGGTGGCCGTATCACTAGATGTAACCTCCCAGATTCAGCTTGATCTCTATCCGTGCTCATTGAAGGCTGCGGAATAAGCCTGCTCGGGATGACCTGCTCTCGTTCTGTACTAGACAAGGGTTGACCAGAAACAGAGGGCTTGTGAGATTCGCTCAGATATCTATCTCTGCCCACAGAAGGCAGTATAGACTGTGATGGTCTATCAGATTCAACTTGTAACTCTTCGGGCTTTGCCTTATTCGAAATCTTGATTTTGCTGATCCTGGATGCAGACTTAGTCACAGTTTCCAAATCAGACGCAGCTGCTAGGTCGGAACTTCCTGGAGCTTCTGGAACAGGTATATCTACCAGGCCTCCACCAGCGGGCCCACCATACCTAAATCTCAAAGGTAGGCCTTTCGTCTTCGAAGTTGAAGTCTCCCCCTCAGGAGCTTCAGCTAATGGAACTTTCATTATGCTTTTTGATGCAGGTTTGCTCTTTACAGGTTTTGTCTTGGTCTGTCCAGAAATATCTGAAACATTCGGTTTTCCAGCAGACTTTTCCATGTCCATATCTTCATGCTGTGATTCTGTATTTTCTCTGTACTTGGGGCAGTGTTTATTGGTTCTCATGTGTCCATGCTGACAAACGACAAGCAAGAAAACAGTCAAAAAGGTATTTCACTTTGAAGATACTTATGGATTGATAATTTAGTTAACCAAGGAATTATACCTGACCACAGGCTCCACAAACAAAGTTCTCTCTTGCTGATTTCTTTTCCTTGAAAACCTGCTTCAAACCAAGGGAAGAGACGATTCAAAGTAAGGGAAACAGGACAATGAAAATTGAATCGACTAAGAAAAACACGTAGTCAAGGACACACGGAGTTGAACTACGTATACCTTTAAGTTATCACCCAGTATTTTGACCTTCTTTGGCTGACCTAGAGACGGTGTACCATTCTCTTTAACTTGTTTTATTTTCGGAGGCCTAATAATAGAGCTATCAACCTGGCAACAGAGAAGAGAGTACAAGAGCCATCATTCACATTTATCATCGATTATCAAAACTGATTACTGGAGACGGCACATGACCTGAAAAAGGTGTTTTGAAAATTCCCAACTCATACTCACAATTGTGGTGTCTCTAACAATATTCTCATTTCCTGAGAAAGATGGACCAGATTGGAAGACTATTGGTTTCTTGTCAATGACATTGGCTTTTCTAAGAGATTCAACAGTCTGAACATTTATAATGGGCCGTGAAGGAGGAAAGGATCCCACTCCTCCCGTGGCCTTTGCTTTCTTCTTTTTCTTCTTCTGATCGTCACCTGAATAACCATCACAGTAAGCAATTTGTTCCAAAAGAAATGGGAAACTTTCTTTTCAAGATAACAGCACAATCATTCAGGTTAAAGCACATACTCTCCATGAGCAATCGACATAACTCAGCATACTCAGCAGCTTCATCTTCAATCTCCTCTTGTGTTTCAACTTGAGGCCTCCGCCTCATCTTGAGGCCCTTAACACCATCCAACCTGGCATGCTTTGACATATTAGTAGCCTCTTCCCCGTCCTCACACTCCTCAGCATCAAGTAGATTTTCTAGATCCCCAGCAAAGGAATCTAAGTCACTGTTTGCTTCCGATTCACTCTCATTCTCATCGCCATCAAAAGCCGATAGGGACTGAAGTTGCCGGTCCCAAATCTCCTGACACTTTTCCCGGGCCTGCTGTTGCAACTGCAGGAAAGACATTCTCTGCCCACGAGCATACTTACCTATGGTTGTAGAGTCAACCCTAATGCCAGATGCAGCCTGCTCACTTGATAGTTTTCGTATCATAGCTATACGGTGCCATCGAGTTTGCTTAGCGATTATCTCATCGGGAAAATTGAACTTGAGGAGTACCTAGAGAGAAGATCCACCAGACATAACATGTGGTCAACCAATATGGATGCCTTTTAGTTTCGCATGAACAAAGAGCAACATGCACAGAAAATAAGGAAGTGTTAATTTCAGTTGCTGGACATGTGAACGAAAGGGACATACCTCTCGAGCAGCCTCCATGCTTAATCTGCGAAGATCAGCATCCGTACCTGTGACAGTGGAACCCCCTCGACTTGCTGCTGCCTTTTTCTTCGTAAGCCCACCCGCAGCTGGTGCTTTTGGTGCAGCTCGGACATAGCTGAATCCTAGGCCCCGGCCAGATGGATCACCAACACCAGTAATTTCAAGACGTTCGATATTTGCTCTGTCCTACTCAAAAACAGAAAAGACAATCAGATATATAAGCATTATTCTCTGTGAAGAAAAAAAAAGACAGCACGAATGATGACTCATTCGAAACATCAAGTTCACAGCCACAAAAAAACTAGGAAAGACAAAAAAATCTACATAAGAGAAAGAAGGCTAAAATAGATTTAGTCTTTTTATTGGATTTTAAGAGTTTAATGCTCAAGGGCAGATAATATCTACAAAAAGGAACCTCTGAGTGGGTAGTAACCATGCCAGCTATGGATTAGGGATGATTGGCTCTAAAGTTCAGACAAATGCGTTCATCTTCCTTGAATAAATGCAAAGAACCTAGAAATATTTATCATCAGGCAACAGCCCAAAAAAAAGATTGATTCTCACCTGAGTTTTACATGCAACAAAATTACTGCTCAGGTTCCATGGAGTTATCTGCAACTCCCTCTCGATATGTGATGCAGCAGCAAGAGCAATAGCTTCGTCTGGGAGTTGAGTCATTGCAGTTGAGATGCTGGCAGGCAATGTTAGTCGTGTGATTCCTAAATGTTTGAGGCGATATAGTCCAGCTAGCATACTCTCATATACACACACCTAGGCCAAAAAATCATATTAGAATTCATGCATCATAAACATATTTACCAGCCTCTGCTCCAAAAAGATTGTAAAAGGTGATTCCAAATTACAAAAAAAAAAGAGTTAAAAAAAAGAACAAAAAGATGTACAGAAAACAGAAGGCAGAAATTGAACAGTCTTCAGACAGATGAACTCAAATGGTGAAACTTACATGCTCTGGAGCCACCATCTTTTTAAGTTCATTCTCAGGTGGAACGTGAAAATCATGTCTCATGAACCAGCAAGGTTGGCCACTTTTATCCCTCTGCAATTTGCATGTCAATATAAAGAAATCAGGTTATCATTACAATATGAAATAAAATCTATCATGAAAAAACCATAGATATGCGAAATGAATATACAACGCAGTCACTGCATTCCTGATTAAGTGAAATTGTACACGAGAATCTTCATTACCTTCAAAACAGCACAAGCTTTCATGTTTTTTCTGATGATTGCATCTGATAGGTTAGAAAACAGGAATGACAACTCATCTGCAGCAATTGGCTGGCGCATACCACGCTTCATAAATTCTCGGTACACATAAACCAGCATCCTGTTCACCAAGTACATCTGTAGATTCTTCGATCCAGGAGTCATTACCTCCATCAAGGGTTCCTGAAAATTTGGCCTTTGTACATTAATTTTACGACAGTTTTGCAAGTCAGTAAAATAAGCTGCAGATTGATCAATAATTGCGAGAACCAAAATAACAAATACAGTAGAGGGGTGAAGCATAAACAATCTACCTGAGACCTAAACATAACTGAAATAAGTGTCCGTTTCTACATATCATACATACTTTTAGTTCCCCATTTTCTATACCCTCCATCATTCTTAAATTTTGAGCTGGGACAGAGAGGTAAACATCTACAGATATCCACCAAAGACAATACAGGAAGACATGGTAATGCCTAAGATAATGGGATTTAGTTCTGCTAGGCTACAGTTATTCATTAATAAGCAGCTAACTCTTGAATCAGAGAATAACTTGCCACAAAACTATTTTTGATGGATAAGAGCAACAGCACCCTCTGGACAGTAATTGTAACAAATAAATCTTGCAAAACGATCAAACCTGTTGTCCAACAACAGCTATCCTGTCAATACGCCTTAGAGAGAGCTTTCCTTTCGCAGATCGGACCAACAAATAATCTGTTGATTGCACCCGATGTGGAAAAATGGGTGCTCTATACATATTTGTTTCGATAGAAGACTGACTGCAACCAGCTCGCATCTCCCCAAGGAAAGGGGACTTTTCACCAGGTTCAAGAATCTTAATATTCCCTAATGTATCACTTTGATTGCGCAACAATTGCCCACTTTGATCCCCTGAGAATGACTTCTGATAATACGTGCATAAATTTGCACCCATTCCTGCATTGCTCAGCAGCAATGGCCTCTCCTCACAGTACCTACAAGGACAGAAAAAAATAAATGAGAACTTTTCAGCAAAATTCTTTTCCACCTAAACGTCAATCAGAGTTTGTAAATTGCTACTCTGACTTCATCTAAAATAACAAAATCAATCTAAGCTTATTTCTTTCTCATGAGCCATTGGTACAAAATGGCATATCACTAAGCTTCATAAAGGAAATAAGAAAGAAAAATCTCAGTACAAAATCCTTCTTATGCTATTAATCTGATACCGCGAACCCCTTGAGCTTAAGCTATTGAACTAACATAAATATTGTGACAGACAAAGGTGGTATAACTAATAAGGTTTTAAAAATAAATAAAATTAACTTCTAGCAACAGAAATTCCCAAACCTTGGTATAACATAGATATGTCAGCTTGTATTCATATGTTATTTTGTCATACCAAATTTTATTTAGTTGCTAAACATATATCTAACTGAAAGGAATGACCTCAAATTACAATGCATAATGAACAAAAGTTGCAGGTCAGACTACAGATAGAACTTCTTACTCCATTAAGAAAACATGACCATCTTTGATAGACAGGTCGGATTTCTTCTTGAATGCTCCAGGAGGTCTCAAAGATTTATTTTCGCCCGGAAGCTTTTGAGCCTGAGGCCACAGATGTACTTTGGTGCGCACAAGATGGACCAAGGAGTTTGGTTGAACATTTTGAGCAGCGAGGCACTTGTCATCCTCAAGTGCCTTCCCCAAATAGAACATTTTCACTGTTTCTGTTGGCTTAAAATCTACAAAACAATTTAGCCAAGTGAGCTCCAAGATTCGCTGTTGAAATGACAGCAAAGGCATGTTCTCCCAATATTATCCATGTCGTTATGCAATAGACAGAATGTGAAAGGAAAATAACAACCTAGCTTTTTAGAAGCCTTTGCTTTTAAAGAAGATACAGATTCCTCTCTGTCTACGTGTAGCTTGCTTCCTTTACCCCCCAGACTCTTAACAACAATCTTCATTGATCCTTGGGAAGATAAAGTTCCTTGCTGCTTGATAGCTAGCTCATTATCATGTGGATACCACAAAGCTTTTGGCCGGTGAAAATTTGAAATGTCTTTGCTGCAAGGAGTTGATTCAAACATTAAAAGAAAAAAAAAAGATCCACAAAAAAACGAAAGCAAAATGGGGAAAGAGAAGACTATTCGATATGACAGAATTTTGAAGCCTTGTAAAACACATAACAGAGAAAATATGCAACCACCCTTCTTACTTGCTCAGTTTTATCTTCACAGTCTGCAATTTAATTGCTGGTGCTGAGTGGAAAACTCTCAAACTGTGAACCCCACCTTTATTAGAATTTGATTGCAACTGCTGAGAGGTTTTTCCATTCATATAGAACTTGTCATTAGAAATATTAAAGTCCCAGCTCATATTGGATTCACAGCCTTCCAGCAAACTTCCGTCCATGGATTTAAAAGGTCGAGATACAATCATGGCCCCTGCATGAAGTTGAAGATGTTTACTGTCCTCATTATCTGGAATTTCAAAGACCATCTGCTCATCTTGAAGATCGAAAATTAATTTAGCCCTTCTCAACTCTTTATCTGGTTCCCATATTATACTGTCTAACCATGCTTCATCCGCCTTATCTCTCTCTTGCATTGCAAGTCCACTAAACCGCCTAAGATCACCACTTTCAAGTTGCTCTAAATTTCCTCCTCCAACATCATCATTTTCACTAGGGTCATCCTTCTTCCACTGAGATTCTAACCTGAGGAGTTGAGGATGATATCTGCTTTCATAGAGGGACTCAGACGAAGGATGAGGACCTCTTGAGCCAAAGGAATCCAAGAGATTGGCAGAGAAAGACAAGACCATGTTACGATCAGCCTGACCATCATTTTTAGAATTCATTGAACCTAAGCGATCTTGTTCAGTCACTGGTTTCATTCCTCTGACCAATACACCTTCCGTTTCAACTCCAGAAAATGCAATGTTCTCCTCAGAACTACAACTAACTGGAGGAGAAGTTTCCCAAAGAATTTGCTGTTCCCATTCTTGCTGGTCAAGTGGGAAAACTTCCTCAGACAATTGAGACTCCCCTGAAGATAAATTATCATCTGCTACGTCCCCTTTCAATGGTTCACCCATGATACAAGAGTCTCTTCGTAGCTCGGTAAGTTCTCTATATATCAGTGTACTACTCTGGCAACAACCAGCTCTGGGCAGATCTGGACCCTCTCTATATGGTGAGGAAGTATCCTGCAGAATCATGTCATTTGGTTTTGCATGCGAATAAATCCTATTACGGCTCTTCAGGAACACCTCATCATCATCTTCAACAAGCTCAGAGATGTCCATAGATTTGTATTTGTCTGGAACAGAGAAGGCTATTACATAAGGATTCAAGTCAAGATGAAATATTAAATCATAAACTGAAGACAACTGAGAAGGCAATGAAAGAGAGAAAGGACAAGAATTATCAAATTTGCTTCAAACCAAAAGCAGGCAGCATTCTCTTGTTTTAAGAGCAGAAAACTAAAAGTATCAGATTCAACTATTGAGTGTATATCTGCCGGTAAGAATTTGAGCCAACAACAAGTGAAAGGCTCTGTCAACAGTTGGTGCCTTTTAGAACTCAAGGGGGAAAACATAACCTGGAGCATTTTATTTATTTTAAAAGAAAAATGCAGGGTTCAACTAACACGGTAGCTTTCAGAAGAAACAATAATACAACCACTGTTATATAGACCATTTACCTCTATAAGTGAAATATCTACGTTCTCTCTTGTCTCGCTTTTGTGGTGGCTCCTGAATAGCAAATATCTCTGAGAACCGTAAGATAACCGTACCATCTTCCACATACAGAGTAGGCAGCGGAGCAGAACTTTTGTCATCTAGTGAGCCTTCCACAGA
Source organism: Tarenaya hassleriana (assembly GCF_000463585.1). Classification (NCBI taxonomy): domain Eukaryota; kingdom Viridiplantae; phylum Streptophyta; class Magnoliopsida; order Brassicales; family Cleomaceae; genus Tarenaya; species Tarenaya hassleriana. Next base: position 1,981,161 of record NW_010965304.1, on the reverse strand, counting down.
GTCATCCACCTCCTTCTGCCCAACGTTTTGATGAGAGCACCAACAGAACAAAATCCAACAGTTCAGACGAAGTTGACAGTTTAGATTATTTCTTTCTGTATTCAACATGGATAGGTTATGTTTTATAAGATTTAGTAAATATCAATCAAACGAACCTCAACATCTTCTGTATCTGCCTGCTCCTCAGTTTCCCCTTTGCTAAGCTCTACAGACTCCAAGGGCTTGTCTTCCTTGCAGACAACTACAGAGGATTAACTTATATCATCTCAAGTCGTGTACAGAAAACTTCCAAAGTCCTGATAAACTAAGAATCTTTAAGAAACACAGGCCAGAACTTTGTATGGGATCATATGCATGGCTTGACAAAATTTGAGAGATGAAATGATACAAGTATACTGAAGAATGGCATCTGACCAGTAACACATATAAGCAAGAACGTTTTCTTTTTTCATCGTGAAGTGATAGCAAATTCGAAAGCAAACCTGGCTCGATCTCTGTTGTGTCAAAATCTCTTTTGACCATATCATGCACCTCACTTTCTTCTTCCTCATCATAATCTTCTTCGTCAAATACAGAAGACTTGGTCTTCAAACTAGCAAAAGAAACTTCAGCTGCAAAATACTCTTTTTTAGGCAGTAGATGATCTTCCTCACTGACTACTTGAATCTCAGGGCCGTCATATTCTTCGTCGATATCCTCGTAATCAACAGCATCCTCAGCTTTTCTATCATAATCTAAAATAAGAAGTTTAATCACGCTCAGTGAAGCTGATAACCAGAATGTGACAGCATACATAACTTAACTGCTACAAAAAGATTAGTTGCTATGTTACTGATCTTAAAAAATATAAAAGTTCACACGTTCGTTTTAAGTTAGGGCTGTGTCGTCCATCAACTTACCCAACATCAATGATATATTATAACAACAGAAATAACACAGTTAAGAAGAATGCAAGACAAAGAACATCAGAATAATATCTAGGGGAAAAAAACGAAAGACTTCTACAGGGTTCTTACAATGTTTTGGAAATGAGGACTAAATCCGAATTAACAATAGAAAATCAGAGGTACTAAAAGAACACTTAGAACATCATGAGACAGATGATCCTAGAAGACAAAATCACCTTGTTCAGCTGTGTCATCTGTCGTGTGTTCAGATTTTTCCAACATCTGTTGAGTTCGAAACACCATGTAGCATCTCAGAAAGCAAAACGGTAATAAAGAATCACACTACAAGACTCAAAGTTCAACCCAGCAGTGGACTATGGAAAACAAATTGACAGAAAGTGCAGAAAATGTTACCTCTATATTTGGGAGAGATGTACCCAGCTTATCAGCCAACGCCGAAAGATGTTCCTTGGCATCCTGTAAAATTGAATAACATTACTAGCAGAGGTATATCTCTAATAGGCAATTCATCACAGTTAGAGGCAAATGGCCATGTGTTCAATAGCATAATCACAAATGGAAACAGTAAAAAACAGGTTACCTCGTCAAGGTAATCAGCATCTAAATCCCCTGAGTTGTCAACATTTCCAAACATAAACCCCAGGTTAAAACCCCTGCTCTCATTTTCCTCATCATCATCTGGAAAGCAGAACATGTAAGATATTAGTGTTCCCCTACCAAGGATCTACGATTAAAAATGAAGAATAATAAATTTAATCATCACAAAAAGACTCAGAAATATATAATTGCACATAAAACTTTCTCTTGTAGATGAGTCAAAATTTTACATTTCTAATGTCCCTTTGTCAACATGATTTTCTTCATTCCCTTACCAGTCTCCAAGTTATTAAAATATCTAGTCATACCTATCTCTGTGCCCAATGAAATTTCATAAATATGCTTTCCAGGTAAAGTGTGGGAAACCCAGATCATCTCTTATATCTCTTTATGCTACACTATGCTTCCACTAGAAATCCTAAGTCCAAAAATCAAAAACTGCGAAGTCGTCAGGAATCAAACTAATTGACCTAACAACAAGTATGTAATTAATAAGGCCAAGTAACCTATGCAAAATATGTTCTCTGCTGCCTCTAGCTGTAGAAATTAACAAACCAAATACAGAGCCATGACTACGAAGAGTAGTAATCAAAGACACAGCTCAGACTATAGAATGAAATGGAAAAAACATTGCAGAACCAAAATGAGAAAAAAAAATAGCAAAAGAAATTCAAACAAAAGACAGCAGATCTAACCCGAGGAACTGTTGTTGTAGGAACCATTGCTGTTTGATTCACCCATATCCACAAGATCAGAGCTTCAAATGTAAGACTGAAAAATGAGAGAATGGGAGGACAAGCTGACTCCACAAAGCCCAAACCGTTTTAAAAAATACTATTAGCAGAAAAGCTCCAGGTTTCAGGAAACCTACAAGAGATCAGAGCCATATTTAACTTCCAAACAATTACAAGTGTCCTAAACAACTTCACAAAATGGGTTATATTCCTTTATATGAACCCTTTCGTTTTAGCTTCTAGAGTTAGTTTCCAGAGTCAAGAGTCTCTAAAATCAAGATGTTGTTCTATTTGACCCAAGACTTACAAGTTCCAAAGGTAAGTCTACCTTCAAAGTTGATGAATTGCAGAATCCAGACTTAGCAGCAAAATAATATGCTCCCTGACCTAACCCTAACCGCACGACACCCAGGTTCCATTCCTATTTCCTTGCCCACGATAAGAAATTCTAATATAAAGTTCCAAGAAATTACTCACCCTCAGATACTTTTTGAGAAACGAAGAGACCGAATGTACCCGTTAGTCCTTGGATCCTAACACGATTGCAAGACGATTCACTAGTCTAAACCTAAAATTCCACTAACCTCTAACAATTTCAACGAAATCGGCGACCAGATGATCAAAACAGAGCTCCCGGTCAGTTTTCAGGCGATATTTCCGGAGAAAACAGCAGAACAGGTGGTCGAATACGCAATTTTGAGCCAAAAAAACCCCCAATGAACCCAAACACCAGGTTTATTCGACTAAGCCAGACCGACAAAACCAGCCGAAATCAAGTTTCTCTTCTCCGAACAACGCAACGGAATTTTCCATTTCGTGTCCCTTTCCGTGTCTCCACTCACTCAGGCGGTGCTCAAATGCCAAACACTTCAAAGCCCAGTGACTGGTCGGCCTCGCCGGGGTCGGGGAGTGGCCGGATAATGAAAACCCTAGATACCCAGACGGAGGAGACTGAGGGAAACTCACCGTATATGGACGACGACGACGGCAAATTCCAACAGCGACGGCGAAGATAACCGATAGGAAGACAGACACATCGCGAGGAAGAGCACGGAGGACAAATCCCGACGCCACGCAGGTCTGTCTCGGGTCTTCTTTTTTATATTACTTCTCTTTCATTTTTTCTTTCTTCAAAAAAATGAAAAATATCCCTTAAATACGCAAAATAATAAAAAAATAGAAAGATTTTCATAAAAAAAATACATATTAATATTTTGATAAAATCTCAAATAAATATTATAATTTTAAATTTTCAGAAGAATACAATAACTTCTTATGTTCTATGTTAAAACTAAATTTTTGAAGGGTTTAAAAAATCACATATCATGTTGGTTTTTTGCCTTTTTGGGAATGTTTAATAGTTTATAGTTTAATTTAATGATTTTTTATATAGCCTTTTATAAATTAATTTCATTTTTCCTAAAAAGTTCAGTATTTAATATAAGAGATAGAAATAGTTAGAATTTTAAAGTTTATTTATTTATTTAGTTTTTTTTTTATAAATTTGTATATTAATATGTGAGTTTTCTTATAAAATATTATATCATATATATTTTAAATTCTTACAAATTGACATCCGATTAAATTTTATTGAGAGAATTTGGGAGAATTTAAAATTTCAGTTTTTTTATTTAAAAAGTTTTAGATGTCAATTGATTAAAAAAATACATTGTTTTATTTGGTACATTTGATAAAATTCAATGTGGTTAATATACTTTTATATATATATTTAGTTGAATGTAAATATATAAGCCAAAAAAGGGGACCAATTTCGTTCAAGGATCTAAAATAGTTGCGAAAGATATTCTTCACCAAATTTCATAGGTAGCATTCTGTTTGATTAGCTGTTCGACTCATGTTTAGATCATGGTTGGACTTGTTAATACAATCAATATTATGTGAAATATCAAACAGATTATAAATGAAATGTTTTCAAACATTTTTTTTTTTTTTTGAACTGTCTACAAATTTTACGCATCTAAATTTTAAAAAGAATAAAGAGATCATGGTTTCAAAATCTTTTTATATATCAAAATTCTTATATATCTTTTTCCAAATTATATAACAAAAGGTGAAAAACTAAATTAGAAAATTTATTTATAGTTATTACATGATAATCACATAGTATTGTTGGTTTAATACATGGAAATAAATTGAGCAACAGTTAAAATTATATAAAAAATGATTTAATTGTTTACAAGTACATTTAAATTTAATTATTTATAGGTATCCATGGTAAGAGATAAACTTTTTTTTTTTTTTGTTAAAGAGTACGATAACAACTTACGGTAAAAAAATATTTATATCAGTAGGATGTTTTAAGTGTAATACTAATATAGAAACAAATAATACTTATTAAAAATAATAATTACATTGATTTGGCATGCGTGATTTTCTCTACTTGTTATGGTGATTGACAACATGGAGGATATTAATTCATTTTTTTTCATAAATATTTTCCATAAACGTGGCAAAATATCTTTTTTTTTTGTTAAAGTTGGCAAAATATCTTCCACATTCATATCGGAAATCACTTCTCGGTTTATATATGTACAATTGTATATATGCTAATTTTGTCCTCAAAACATTTGTTTATTTTTGTTCTTATCATGGTCTCACTTGTCATACCAATTCAATCATCCGGTACGTATACCTAATTTTTCCTCTTGTTCTTTTCAAAACTATAATAAAATATTAATTTTAAATAAAATAATCATATTGTAACCTTTCAATGTTTTTTATTTTGATTGAATTGTAGACAACGTGAATGAACAGAGCGACGAGGGCAGGACCATGCAATGTCAATCAAGATTGTGACAAACCGTGTGCATCAGTTGCATCTTCGAGGGGAATATGTGTTAGTCGTTCTACAAAATATGAATGTTGTTGTGTTTAAATATGACCAAACTGATTATAAAATCAGTGGTTTTCTATGAATGTTTAAATAAAATTGTGTGAGTCTAGTTTCTTATCTTCCAAACTAATATTTTCATCAAAAATATAGATGGTGAATTTTATTCAAAAACCCAATATTCCATAAATGAACCAAATATTTAAAAAAAATAAAAAAGGAAAATATTAGTAAAAAATATATTTTGTAATAAAAACCGAAATTGTAAAAAAGCAATCGAATATAATAACCGATTTGTAACGAAACACTCACTCCTAATTAATATCTTGTCTATGAATCTAATTTCTATCTCATTTGGTCCAAACAACTCATGATGTGGATGAGTTTAATCGTTTTAAATTTACTTTTGATTCTGTTCTTATATCTTACATATTTTTCCGTTGTCTGCCACGAACGATGTTCACGTTGTTGTTCTTCGAGTTGCAGTAGCTCAACGCAAATGCATGTTAAAATTAAACACTCTTATTTGGGTTTTTTTTTATTTTTATTTTTAGTTATATCAATTAAAACGGCATAATCACCGGAATTCCACGAATGACTCACCGTGTTCGAGACCGGCGTGTCGCCACACATAACAAAAATAGAAAGTATGATAAATAGGCAAAAAACGAAACCTATAAATACCATAAATACAAAAAAAAAAAGACTCTTACCCAAGGCCTCGTATAATTTTTAAAATACCATTTCCCCAGAAAATAAAAAAAACGGGGAAAAAAAATACAAAAACCCCATTTTAAAAAATAAAAATAAAAATATGGGAGCCTCCACGAGACTCGTTTTGACACTAAGCGTCGCCGTTTTGCTCGCGGCCTCGTCCGAAGCAATTTTGCCTCTGCCGTTTCTCCCATTGCTTCCCGGGAGAGGGAATCCTGGCAAAACGCAAACGCCGATCGCCGGAAAAAAACGCGCCGCTGGCGGCAAAGATGGTCTGGCGGCCGAGGCGCAGACGAACTGGCCTGGGAAATGGGAGCTGTTCATGAAGAACTCTGGCGTTTCAGCCATGCACGCGATTCTGATGCCTGTGATCAACAAGGTTCAGTTCTACGACGCGACCATATGGAGGGTCTCTCAGATCAAACTGCCGCCTGGTGTCCCGTGCCATGTCGTAGACCCGAAGACGAACCGGCAAGACTGCTGGGCTCATTCCGTCCTCGTCGACATCGAGACCGGCGCACTCAGGCCTCTTCTGGTACGGATATTAATTACTCCCCTTTGGATTGGCTTATCTGCATGCAGCCCCTTGTTGTCGTATATAGGTAGTATTCTTGAATGCCATTTTCTTACATGGAATGCTGACATGGCATATTTTGTACACGTGGCAGTGATTTGCGCTGCATGTATAAATTAGTCGCTTCAACAATCCATGTCATGTCAGACTCAATTAACGATATACGTTGGTTACAAAAGAATATGACAATTAATTTTGACAAAATTAATGTATTTAAATGAAAGTTTTTAGGAAGTATGTAATTTTTTTATGGGATACTTCCTTGTTTATATCCCAAAGTTTTAATAAATTCGGTTGTTTACACAGTGCAGTTTTTGCGATTTATCGATATTAATTATCTAATACGTTTGCTGGTTCGAACCATAGCTAAACACGGACACATGGTGCTCGTCCGGAGGTCTGACCGTCAACGGGACGTTGGTTAGCACCGGTGGATTCGGAGGAGGAGCCAACACAGCCAGATACCTCCGTGACTGCGACAACTGCCCGTGGGTCGAGTACCCTAAGGCCCTCGCAACCAAGAGATGGTATTCAACACAAGCCACCCTCCCCGACGGCTCGTTCATCGTGGTCGGTGGCCGAGACGCTAAAAACTACGAGTACATTCCTCCCGAAGGGGTGATCAACACAAAGCTCTACGACTCACCGCTGCTTAGAGAAACTACCGACAAGGAAGAGAACAATCTCTACCCTTTCGTCTGGCTCAACACCGACGGTAATCTATTCATTTTCGCAAACGACCGGTCCATCCTCCTCAGCCCGAAGACCAACAAAGTAATCAAGGAGTTCCCTAAGCTGCCCGGCGGTGCCCGTAACTACCCGGGTTCCGCTAGCTCCGCCCTCCTCCCCATCCGCCTTTACATCGTTAACCCGAAAATCATCCCCGCCGAGGTTGTCATCTGCGGCGGCGCCAAGAAAGACGCGTACTACAGATCGGGGAAGAAAATCTTCGACAAGGCCTTGCAAGATTGCGCAAGAATCAGCATCAACAGCCCGAGACCGGTGTGGAAAACTGAGATGATGCCTACGCCTCGGGTCATGGGTGATGCCGTGATCCTTCCGACGGGCGATATCCTATTCGTGAACGGCGCTAAACGCGGTTGCTCAGGATGGGAATACGGTAAAGATCCGAACTTTGCGCCGGTCTTGTACATGCCACGCGTCCGTAGAGGCCAGCGGTTCAAGGAGCTGGCCGCGACCACTATCCCACGTATGTACCACTCAACCGCCATCGCTCTACCGGATGGTAAAGTCCTTGTGGCGGGGAGCAACACCAACAACGGATACAAGTACAACGTTGAGTACCCTACCGAGCTCCGGGTCGAGAAATTCTCACCTCCTTACCTCGACCCGGCCCTGGCCAACCAGAGGCCGAAGATCGTGGCGGGAGGAAACCCTAAAAAGATCAAGTACGGACAGAAATTCACCGTAAAAATCCAACTGAACCAGCCTAAGTTCTGGAGAAACGACGTGAAACTGACCATGTTGGCTCCGTCTTTCACGACACACAGCATATCCATGAACATGAGAATGCTCCTGCTGGGTATCTCGGGTGTTACCAACAATGTCGGTCCGAACTTTCACGACATTCAGGCCATGGCGCCGCCGAACGGAAACGTCGCTCCTCCGGGATATTATCTTCTGTTCGCGGTCTACAAAGGTGTCCCCAGTGTCGGAGAATGGATTCAGATCGTCTAATAATGACGACGATTGATGTGATGGTCGGATTCTTTATATTCCTTTTTTTTTTGGTAAATATCTTATATGATTATGCTCGTGAGCGCTTCAACTTCGTTGGCTTGAAGATTTTTTTGAAGTTGTGTGTTTTTGTCATGAGCGAATTGATAGAGGAATGTTTTCCAAGCATTTGTTTATGTGAAATGTTTCTTTCATTATTGTGTAAATGTTTTTTTATTCTATTTTTTTTTCTTGTATTGGATTTAGATATTACTACAAGTCTACAACATACAAAAAAAAAAATAGAATATGGTCACAATTTCTGTGAGGTTTTTACAGTTTTATAAAATTGTACAATATTTGTTGTCCACTCTATATTTCACTTTTTATATTTATTTCAAAAAATATTCCTATATTTATAGTTTTGCTATTAAAATTCACATAAATTATTTTTTCATTTTTTGGTAATAAAAATTTTGTGCAAAAAAAAAAGGTTCGTCATTCAGTCCTAGTTGTTAGTTACATTATTGACAACTAGAATCCATAAAGTACACTCCCAAGATTTGGGAAAAAAAAGAGGTTGTAAAAGAATTTATGAGAAGATTTATCAAATTGGCTTGTAATCTTTACGGGTATTATCCTACAAATTCTTGGCTGATAATTTAGTAAAATACTATACGTTAATTTTGTATATATATATATATATATATATATATTTGCATAAATT
>NW_010965304.1:1971277-1972117 GCF_000463585.1 Tarenaya hassleriana | reverse complement strand
TGTTTAACTTCATTCATTTGATTGTCATAACACGGAGAAATGTGAGAATGTATACAAAGTTCATATGTTTATTTTATTAAAATGATTATATATATATATATATATATATATATATATATATTAAATCCCTTTAGATGCAGCTCTGTTATAACGATTACTACATTCTCAGACTTTGGATATTGTGGATTTTTGCAGTAATGAGATATTAGTTAGACATTAAATAGTAATAATAAATTAAAACTTTATCTAACAATTATTCATATTTCAAAGGCTGATAAAAATAATGTTATTTATATAACCTTCTGTAACAAAAATTTAAACAAATTACAATAACCGAAATAACAATATATACAATATTACAACCCTCACCCTTTATAAAAAAACAATATTACAATATATATTCTCAAACTTACAAAAAAACTCTTGCCATTAGTTGGACTCAACATTTTGGAATTGGGATACATATATTGATAGCAAAACTTAACGACATAATGTATCCGATCATGTCTTTGTAATTTCTGTCGGATTTTTTTTTTTTTTTGGTAATGAATTTCTGTTGGATTATCATCAAATTCCTCAATCTTTAAAAAGAACAAAAAAAAAAGGGTAGCGAGAGTGCATGCATGCAACGTGAATAAATGCGCAATTCAAGATCTGCCAAAGCAGTAGCGGTCGCATTTTAAATTCGTGGTGAACGAGCACCTGAATTTGTGGCGAAAAAATCAAATTTACAAAATTACAAATGATAAAATTAGACCAAGTTTTCTCTATAAATACCCAAGCACAAGAATTCATTCAACAGACACCTCAAAAAAAAAAAAAAAAAAAAAATGGAAGCCC
>NW_010965304.1:1897458-1971189 GCF_000463585.1 Tarenaya hassleriana | reverse complement strand
CCCAAAAAAAAAAAAAAAAAAAAAAAATGGGAGCCTCGACCGGACTCCTATGGACCATATCCATCGCGGTTTTGATCGCAGCCGCGGCTGCGGCGGAGGCCGAGACCAAATGGCCGGGGAAGTGGGAAATGTTCCTGCAGAACTCGGGTGTCTCGGCAATGCACGCGGCCTTGATGCCTAACAACAAGGTTCTGTTCTACGACTCCACCATCTGGAGAACCTCCGAGATCAAACTGGCTAAGGACGAGCCTTGCCACGTGTACGACCCGAACAAGCCGGCCGATTGCTTCGCTCACTCGGTTCTTGTCGACGTCAACACCGGTGCCCTAAAGCCTCTTCTGGTATGACCAACACTATCCTTCTTTTTATTACAAAGATCTCACCGACATGGTATACTCATCTCTGTTCTTTTTCTTGTCGGACGATAGCTAAGCACGGACACATGGTGCTCATCCGGAGGTTTGACTAAAAACGGGACTTTGGTTAGCACCGGAGGGTTCCAAGGAGGAGCTAACACGGCTAGGTACCTAGGCACGTGCGATGACTGCAAGTGGGTCGAGTACCCGACCGCTCTTGCGGCCAAGAGATGGTATTCGACCCAAGTCACCCTCCCCGATGCCTCGTTCATGGTGGTGGGCGGTCGGGATGCCCAAAACTACGAGTTCATTCCCCGGGAAGGAAGGACCAACACCAAACTTTTCGACTCGGCTTTGCTAAGAGAAACAACCGAAAGGGATGAGAACAATCTCTACCCTTTCGTTTGGCTCAACACCGACGGGAATCTCTTCATTTTCGCCAACGATCGATCCATCCTCCTCAGCCCGAGAACCAACACGGTCCTAAAAGAGTTTCCGAGGCTCCCCGGCGGCGCACGTAGCTACCCGGGATCCGCGAGCTCGGCCCTTCTCCCTATCCGTCTAGGTCTTGTCAACCCAGACGTCATTCCAGCCGAGGTTATCATCTGCGGTGGCTCGAGAAAGGACGCCTATTCTCGCGCTTACCACAAGATCTACGAGCCGGCGTTGCAAGATTGCTCGAGAATCAGCATCAATAGCCCTAACCCTCAATGGGTGACCGAGATCATGCCTACTCGACGTGTGATGGGTGACTCCGTGATCCTTCCCACGGGCGATATCCTCTTTGTCAACGGCGCACAACGTGGATGCTCCGGCTGGAACTATGCCAAGGATCCCAACCACGTCCCCCTCTTGTACTCCCCTGACCGCACCATTGGAAAACGCTTCACAGAACTCGCACCTTCCACCATCCCGCGTATGTACCACTCGACTGCTATCGCTCTCCCCGACGGTAAAGTCCTGGTCGGAGGCAGCAACACGAACAACGGATACCTCTACAACGTGGAGTACAACACCGAGCTCCGCGTCGAGAAATACTCGCCGCCGTACCTGGACCCGGCTCTATCCAACCTCAGGCCGACAATCGTGGCCTCGGGCACGCCCAAACAGGTGAGGTTCAGGAGGAAGTTCACCGTGAAGATCGAGCTGAAACAGGAGAAAGTGGTGAAGGAGGATCTGAAGGTTACGTTGCTGGCGCCATCTTTCACCACGCACACGGTCTCGATGAACATGAGGATGGTGGTGTTAGGGCTGAACGACGTTAAACGCAACGTGGCTCCAGGCGTTCACCACATTCAAGTCTACGCGCCGCCGAACAGAAACATTGCGCCGCCCGGTTACTATCTGATCTTCGCCGTATACAGAGGTGTCCCCAGCGCCGGAGAGTGGATTCAGGTTGTCTAAAAAGATCGATAACGACGACGATCTTTTTGCTCTGAAGCACCGATGGTTGATTCAAGATTTCTTTTTTTGGCCCATGTTTTTCGTCGATTCTTGTGCGCGACAATTCTTTAATTCTTTTTGTGATGACGTTAATACATAAAAATAAATTAAAAAAAATAAATCAAATGAAGAGTCTATTTGACCCTTGAGCCTCAAAGTTAACAATTTGTTTCGGGTTTCGGTGGAGTTAAGCTTAATTACCAAAAACTCCTCGTTAATCCCAACGCGTAATGCCATGCGAATTGCGAAACATGGCCTCAAGATTTATCGGTATCTTTTTTTTTAAATAATTATTAATTATAATATATAATTATTAAAGACTATAATCACAATGGAAATGATAAAGTTTTATCGGATATCATAAATTCAGTAGAACCGTTGTAACATAAAATTAAAGATTTATTTTACAAACGTAAAATAAAATATATCAACAGATTTACAAAAAAAAGTTTATAAAAACTCATAATTACTAAAAGATTTATTTAAAAGATTAATAAAAAATTTCAATAGTAACTAAAGATACTATAAAAACTCAAGAAGAGAGAATTACAAAAGTTTATTTCGCATTTACGCATAATTACAGATCATTTTTTTTTCTCGAGAGAGGAACACACTAGATATTGTTTCATTTTTTTTTCATCCTCAACCCTAGTAACCTTTGTCGGATTGTACGTGGATTCTTCTTCAAAGAACATCCAAATCTCCGTTATAGTTTCTTTTTTTTTTTCGACCCTTCTCTTTTTTGGATTCGATAGAAATAAAAAAAAATGACTAATCAGAGGTTTCGATAGTTTCGATCTTTAACCTCACGATAATACAATGCTCGATCGCATGAGCTCTAATGGCGATAACCCTAAGTTGGAGAACAGGCGAGCTAGAGAGAAAAGACTTTGGTCTTATAAAGAACCACGCTGGTAAAATGACCGAACTGACCTCGAACTCTTGACCAAAAAATAGGGGTGTCAATAGAACCCGAAGTCCGAAGTCCAACCCGAAACCCGCCCGAAAAATTAAGGACCTGAGCCTAATAATATAGACCCGATAAATAAATGGACGGACCGGTCCGACCCGAAAAAAATTAAGACCGAATCGAATCCGGTCCGAAACCTGCCCGACCTGCCCATTTAGCCCGAAAAAATATTATATTATTAGATTTTTACTTTCATTTGAGATTTAATACCACACAATATTATATAAAAACTTTTATTTGTATGTTTTATATATATATATTTATATTTCAAAGCAATTTGATTAATATATATTAAACTTATATTATATATATATATATTATCAAACAGTTTGATTAGATTTTGGTTTAATTAATTTATATATATATTTATATTTATATATATATATTATTAGTTTAACTTTAATTTTTAAATTCCATTTCAATGTTTTTCTATACTTTATTGTACCGAATATAATTTTCATTATTATTATTATTATTATTATTATTTAAATTATTATTATTATTATTATTATTATTATTATTATATATTAATATTTATTTTTTATTAAATAGAAAAAACACGAAATCTGGTTGGAATCCATCCGAAGTCCTATAAAATCGGATTACGGACCACCGATTATAGATTCGAAAAATAAATGGACAGACCGACCTGACCTGAAAAAATCTAAGTCCGAACTAAATCCGATCCGAACCCTGCCCGACCTGCCCATTTTACACCTTACCAAAAAATCAAAACTGGTGAAATGACCGTTGTACCCTCGGAACTCCTCGCCGCATGTGTATAGGATAGCGAACCCTCCCCTACTACCAGTATCTTTCGGACACGCTTCGCTTCATGCGTATTCCTAATTTGAATATTGTTTTATTATCTTTTAATTTATTTTATTATTGTTTTATTGTTTTTAAAGTTTGTGTGATATAAAAAGTTAAAGAGAATAATATTTATTTATTTAATATTTTATATTATTGTTTGTATGTCAAAATATAAATTTGGATTTTACATGTTAAGATATTAATTAATTGTTTGATTATAATTTTTTTATAATCCAAAATTATCGTAACCGATTAATACGGACCGATCGTTCGCCCACCCCTATTAACCCCATTCCAAACAAATCTTTGTATTTTTTTTGTTTGATTATCATCGAATCCATCCATCCTTGAAGTACCCAAAAAAAAAATCTGTAACAAGACTGCATCCATTCAACGTTAATAAACACGAAATGTTTATGAATCACCTGCTTTTGTAGGGACAAAGTCAAAATACAAATTTAGAAACGATAAAATTAGACTACGTTTACCTATAAATATAACCAGAAACAAGAGATGATTCTCCAGGCACCAACACGAGCCATCAACCGAAGGAGAAAAAAAAACACGAAGCTAAAATAAAAAATAAAATAAAAATGGGAGCCTTAACAGGACTCCTATGGACCATATCCGTGGCGGTTTTGATCGCGGTCGCGGCCGCGGCCGAGGCCGAGACGAAATGGCCGGGGAAGTGGGAGATGTTCGTGAAGAACTCGGGAGTTTCGGGAATGCACGCGGCCTTGATGCCTAACAACAAGGTTCTGTACTACGACTCCACCATCTGGAGAACCTCGCAGATCAAACTGCCCAAGGGCGTGCCTTGCCACGTCTACGACCCCAAGAAACCGGCCGACTGCTTTGCTCACTCCGTCCTCCTCGACGTCAACACCGGCGCCCTTAGGCCTCTTCTGGTACCATACGATAGAAAGGAAACGTAAATGTTGTTACAAAGACTTGTTTGAGATTTAACTACTCGTATGTTTTTGTCCTAAACGACAGTTAACCACGGACACATGGTGCTCGTCGGGAGGTTTGACGAAGAACGGGACGTTGATTAGCACTGGAGGATACCAAGGAGGAGGCAGAACGACGAGGTACCTAGGCACTTGCGACAACTGCGAGTGGAACGAGTACCCGACGGCTCTTGCAACCAAGAGATGGTACTCGACTCAAGCCACCCTCCCCGACGGCTCGTTCGTCGTGTTCGGCGGCCGAGAGACCCACAACTACGAGTACATTCCCCGAGAAGGAAGGATGAACACCAAGCTTTTCGACTTGGCTTTGCTTAAAGAAACACTCGAGAAGGATGAGAACAATCTCTACCCTTTCGTTTGGCTCAACACCGACGGAAATCTATTCATTTTTGCCAACGATCGAGCTATCCTCCTCAACCCGGGAACCAACGCTGTCTTGAAAGAGTTCCCGAAGATCCCTGGCGGCGCACGTAGCTTTCCGGGCTCCGGAAGCTCGGCTCTACTCCCTATCCGTCTAGGTGTTGTTAACCCGGATGTCATCCCGGCCGAGGTTATCATCTGCGGTGGCGGAAATAAAGAAGCCATGTTTCGCACTAATACCAGGAGAATCTACGAGCCCGCATTGCAAGACTGCGGAAGAATCGACATAAACAGCCCTAACCCTCAATGGGAAATCGAGATGATGCCTACTCGACGTATAATGGGTGACGCCGTGATCCTCCCCACGGGCGATATCCTCTTCATCAATGGTGCAAGGCGTGGAGCCGCGGGTTTTAACTATGCTAAGGATCCTAACTACATTCCCCTCTTGTACTCTCCCGACCGCAACATCAGCCAACGCTTCACAGAACTCGCACGGGCTACCATCCCACGCATGTACCACTCGACCGCTATCGCTCTCCCCGATGGTAAGGTCTTGGTCGGCGGTAGCAACACAAACGATGGATACTTCTACAACGTCGAGTTCAGTACCGAGCTCCGGGTCGAGAAATTCTCCCCGCCTTATCTGGACCCGGCTCTATCCAACCTCAGACCGACGATCGTGGCCTCGGGCACGCCCAAACAGGTCAGGTTCAGGAGGAAGTTCACCGTGAAGATTGAGCTGAAACAAGCGAACGTGGTGAAGGAGGATCTGAAAATTACAATGCTGGCACCATCTTTCACTACGCATGCCGTTTCGATGAACATGAGGATGTTGGTGTTGGGGCTGAATGACGTTAAAAGCAATGTGAATCCAGGCGTTCATCACGTTCAAGTCTACGCGCCGCCGAACAGAAACATCGCGCCGCCCGGTTACTATCTGATCTTCGCCGTCTACAGGGGTGTCCCCAGTGTCGGAGAATGGATTCAACTCGTCTAAAAGATTGGTAATGACGGCCATCCTTTTCTCTTTTTTCCCGGAAGCCCAAATGATCGATTCAAGGCTTCCTCTTTGGTCCATGTTTTCCCTCCCTTCCATTGTGTGGTAATTCTTTGATTCTTTTGTGGCGACCTTAACACAAAAATAATTTTTATTTTTAAAATAATGATGAGATATTTGATCCTTGAGCCTCAACATTCACAATTTGGTAACGATTCATCTGAAGACGAACGCCAATATTTGCTAGAAGCTGTTATAACAAATAATAATAATCAGAAACACAACAACTTTTTGATAAAAGAGATTGTAGTCTTGAACATGAAAACAATCGATTCAAGATTCTTTTTTGGTCCATGTTCTTGATAGAAATGCGTTGTGCAAAGGAAAGAGCGAGGAATGAAATCAATTTGTTTTGAGGAAGAAGAAGAAATGGTCGGAAAGTTGATACCTCATAGTTAAATTTTCTGGTTATATAAAAAGACTTAGAAACCAGTCAGCAGACATACTTTGGTTCATCGTTTCCTTTACTCGTTTTGGCAATTATTCGTTACACATTTGCTATTGATTCCATTGATTTGGGTACAAATTCTTTTAAATCAAAAGAGAAAATAGTTTCAACCCAATTTATACTTTTGGAGTTCAACATTGTAGTAGTTTGCGTTGAACAAACTAAACCGGAAAAGAACTGAACTAAATTCGGATTCGGGTTCGGTTCGGTTTGATTTGTTTCTATTTGGTTTCGTCCCATTATCAGTTTCTCAAAAGACGATGCAATGCAAAAGCGAAACCAATCTGAAACTTTTATTCACTCTTTCTAATGGTAAATTTGCAACTCCCTGATTTACACGACGTGACATCAGTGCAGTTTTTGAACAAACTACACTAATCACAGCAGCGTTTCTAACAATAGTGAACTAATATAACCACTGTAGAAAGATCGAATCCAAACAGATTGTGCATTAAATGACTTAGATTACCTGTCTTGCTTGCTCTATGAAGACGAGGCTGGCCAGAGTATTTCTTCAAAGCTAATAGTAGGGAACAGATTAGGATTCCGATGTGTCTTTTGCTCCTGTTCAGACCCGGTTCCAGGCGTTTTGGTTGCTCCCTTCTTTGGTTGCTCACTCCAGCTCTTTCAGGAAATCGATGTTGTCAACAAATACCTACAAAACGGAGGGTGAAATCCGTTTTTTTGTTCGTGCAAGAAATCGAGACGGTCAGTCAGCTATCTGTTGTTACCTCTCGAATTCGTAACAAGAGTAGGTAGAAGTGAAAATAATCGGACATAGGCATGGTAAAGGAACGGTAAACTGAAAACATAACATGCGCAAAAGGGCCGGTGAATGGAGAAATCCTCTGTAGTACAGAGGGTTTGGCCAGTCACTTGCAGGCCACATTAGTGGGACTAAAAACTTCATTTCCACAGCTCACACAGTAAAGATAAAAACTGCGTAGATCAATTCCTTTTTTTTTTCCAGTGTTGATTGAATATCAACAACTCATGCAATATGATATAATTGTGAGGAATCTTACCGTCTTCCAACCATCAGGATCTAAGCATGCAGTAATCTTGGTATTAATACCAGGTAATGGCCCAGGTTCCCGGGTGATTTTTCCTCCACAGAGTTTTATTGCCTCAGCGGTTTTGTAGACGTCATCTGTGCCTATAGCAATCTGTGAATATATTTAACGGGAGTTCACAAACAATTGTGATTAGCCACATCAGAAAGCGTATTTCGTGCAATGCAGGAGCTTATGGGAAGTTAATTAAGGCAAACTGAGAACAGAAACGGAAAATCTATACTTTCTCTAACACTTTCACATAATCACATGATGCGAATTGGTCTGGAAACACCTAAAAACATGTTCAGAGTTTCTACCTGAGCGTAAGCATTCCCTTTTGCATATTCTGTGACGCCATAATTATATGTCAGCTCAAGAACTGCACTTTTATCTTCTGGACCATATCCCATCATGGCTATCGTGTACTGGAAATAAGATTACATATGAGGTAAGTGGTATAAGAAGAAGTAAATAAACAGCAAACTTGAAGCTCACAACAGCACATCTTGAAGGGAAAAGACAAAAAAGAAAAGTGAGATACAAAGCCTGTCCTAGCACCTACATGATTGTAAGAAAAAGTCATGGAAGCAAAAGTGGAGATATGAGGCGCTACAAGTTACCTTGTAGTCTGGATTGTCTCTTGTCCGGAGAAGCTCCATTCCGAAAGCCTATAAAGAGAGGAAAGGCATATTAATCAAGAATAAAAACACAGTTTGAAAATGCTCAGATGACACAGGTTGAAGCTCAAAATCATGTTTGAAAAGGACTCACCTTCTCAAAGAAATTTATGGACCTATTGAGATCACCAACACGAAGCATAACTTGACAGAGAGGTTCTGGTGTAGGACCTCTTTCCAAGAGTTCAAACTTGTAGCCATCAGGATCTTCTATAAAAGCAATTACAGTTTTGCCACCCTTGACAGCACCAGGCTCTCGGGTAACTTTGCCACCTTTGGCTTTTATAAGCTCAACAGTTTTTGCAACCTTGTAAGAGAAGTAGGTAGCACTAGTTAGAAACGAGACTAAGGGGAACAGAAACAACAAAAAAACACCCAACTAGGGAGAACAAAAGCAGGCCAACATTTCACATGAACGTTAGAAACTCACATCCTCAACTGCAATACCGAAGTGTCCAAAGCCATCTCCAATGTCATAATTGTCGACCCCATAATCTGGAAGCAGCATACTTCCAACACTCAGATTAACCATCTTACAAAATATGCAGGCCATTTAACTCATGCAGAGATACAATTTGTAGTCCAGATTTTTTCAACAATTTACGTCCAATGCTGCAGGGTCATGGCAGTAGCACGAAAAGGCAAGGTACAGATCACTTACTATACGTTAGCTCAATCACAAAGTGCGAATCTTCAGGCCCATAACCAAGGAATGCATTTGTATATTTCTCTTCTGGTATATCACGTTTGCGTAGAAGCTTCATTCCCAGACATTCAGTATAGAATCTGCAGCAATCAGATATTTCTATTGTATCCTATATGTGCCACCAAACATTTTGAAACGTACTCAAAGATCTTGAGCTACACATAAGATTAAACAGTCAAATCAAATCAGGAGAAAGCAAACTTTTATACTTTATTGTCCGGTCCATGTCCCCGACACGATAAACTACATGAAGCATCCTTCTCTTGTCCTTTTTGACCCACTCCAGAAGATCCTCCTGGGCAGCAGTTGTGCTTGCTTGAGCTGCATCCCCAAATGCTGCCACTCCAAAGCTGTTAACCCCCCTTCTCAACAACGTAGAGGACTTCAGCCCACAGTGTAGTGAATGATGAACAGCTGAAAACAATAGGAAAATCAGTTTATCTGTAGATAGTTTCAACATACTCGGCACAAGGAAGCATGAGAATGAGAAAATAAGAGATTGAAAGCAAAAATCTTGAGCTACACATAAGATTAAACAGTCAAATCAAATCAGGAGAAAGCAAACTTTTATACTTTATTGTCCGGTCCATGTCCCCGACACGATAAACTACATGAAGCATCCTTCTCTTGTCCTTTTTGACCCACTCCAGAAGATCCTCCTGGGCAGCAGTTGTGCTTGCTTGAGCTGCATCCCCAAATGCTGCCACTCCAAAGCTGTTAACCCCCCTTCTCAACAACGTAGAGGACTTCAGCCCACAGTGTAGTGAATGATGAACAGCTGAAAACAATAGGAAAATCAGTTTATCTGTAGATAGTTTCAACATACTCGGCACAAGGAAGCATGAGAATGAGAAAATAAGAGATTGAAAAAAAAAAAAAAAAAAAAAAAAAAAAACTCTGGCCTACCAGAACACCCTTTAACTCTACCCTCAAACCTGCAAAAGGCTTACAAACATATATAATGCGCTAATACTCAGTCATGAGGTGATATGGATACAAGTAGAATTAAAGAGCTGCATATACAGCTGTTTTCAGTTCCATAGCTTGAGATCAGAGAAGGCAGCATCAGCATGTGGCCTTAGATATACGAGGACTAGCAGAACTTGGACATACTGAATAAATTTCAAAACAATGGAAGCTTAGTACTTTATGGCCATATGGTTCAGCACTACTCCAGAGGAATGACCACAAAAAGTATACACTACGAAGAATTTAACTAAAGTAACCTTCGAGCACAAACTCTTTCAAAACTCTCCAGTACAGACTCTTTCTCAACTCCCCGGTACGAACTCATTCCATGCTCTTGGAACAAGTCGAAACTAAACTGCTTTCAGTTCAGCAGAATAAGCATCTTATCCACAGAAAAAGCAAACATTAAGAAGATTTTATTGAAAGTAATCATTTGAGCACAAACTCTCTCTGAACTTTCTATGCCCATGTTCACTAAACAAGTTCAAAAGACATTTCTCTGATATCAGTACGATAAGCATCTTATCCACATCAATGGCTACATAAAAAATGCAGGAAACATCTGTCCAAACCCAGAATCAAATAAGCTGAACCATAGTCAGGAAAATGGTCACAGTTACGCCCAACAAGGCAAAAGAAAAAAAAGCAAAGCATTCATGTCCGAAACAACAAACACCATCAAGATGCGCAGCAACCTTGTATTTTACTATTCTTGCCTTCTCCAGGAGATTTCAGCTTTTCTCATGCCAAAGTTTTGAGATTGTAGAGAGAACAAATGAAACCATAACACAAACACCACCAATCAAAGAGAAATCCGAACAATCTCATTCCCCGAAACATAACCACGAATCACAGTAAACAATTCCACAGATAACCCTAGTTCCAAATTCCACTCATTAATCGAACAAAACTTCCAATTTCCTCTCTCAGATTCTCAATATCTCACAAACCCAACGAGATCAGAGGGTCCGGATATGGGGGAGCCTTACCGCCGGAGAAACGGGTGCAAGGAACGGTGCGCGAGCGATTGAAGGAAGAGAGAGAGGTAGAGAAGCGAGGAGATGCGGAGAAACAGCCGAGGGAAGGTCGGAATGAGGACGCCATGGGAATGATCCTCACCATCTTTCGTCGTCTTCTTCGTCCTTGAGAGTCTGCAGATGATGATGATGATGATGATGATGTGTATGTATATGCGTCAACCCGAAATGTATCGCTCTGATTGGACGAACGAACAAAGCGGTGGTTTTTCAACTCTCGTGGAAGAGGAGGAAGATAGTGAAGAGGCGATGGAAGTAACGATAAGCTCTGTAATTTTATTTTATTTTTTGTTAAATAAAAATATTACCTTTCGAATCTTAGGAGAATAAATTCTGAGCTCAAAATCCAAGCAATCTTTCGTTTTACCTGTAACACGTTCATTGGCTGGGTTTTCTTGATCAATTCGTATAATTTATATTAAAGTATTCTAAAGAAAAATAATCTAATTTACATCAAGTTAAAAATCGATGCAAAACCGAATAAAAAATAAATTTTATAAAATTTAAAATAAAAATATTCAAATTAAAATAATTAAAACTGAGAAATATGACTCCTAATATACACATTCACTCACATTTAGTTTCGAAAATGGTTATGGTTATTGTCGAGCTAGTTCGTAATCTTGTGGTATTTTTGCTCTACAAATACATGAAATAGAATTTAGTACCATATTTGTTTGTATTTGAATAATTATTTTATGTATGTTTATATTTGATTTTCTCCTTTTTATATATACTATCTATGTATTTGGAATCAAATATGATTTTTTGTGTTTCGTATGGTATTTATTTTGGATGGAATTTTTTATTTAAGATCAAGATGACGTTTCGTTTTAAAAATATATGAATATGTAAACTGAATTTGATATTGCATTTAAATTTGTGCATAATAATTATATATATATTTGTATTTGAATCTAAATCATATTCAATCGGAAAATTTATATTATAAGTTACCAAAAAAAAATTTATATTATATAACATGGTTTTAAACATATGAGGTTCAAATCTCGCGAATTATGTGAAAAGGTTAAAATTATTTTTTTTATTCGTTTGAAAATAAATCCAGCCAAGTCGGTTAACGGTCATGGTTCGGAAAAACCCGAATCCGACCCGTGATCCGAGTTCTTAACCAGGTTGCACCCATTGTCGGTTTTATTGATGGCCGGTGGCACGTATGTGTGTGTGTGTTTTTTTCTCTTTCCTTTTAAAATCCATGACATTTTCCATTACTGCAGTCACTCTCGTGAAACCCTAAACCATGCATCAAGAAAGCAGAACATAAGGTAGAGAGGAAAAAGGTCGTTTCTCTCTCGGATTCGAGCCGGGGCGTAAAGGGAGAGGAAACCCTAAATCTGTATCAACAAACCCCCTTCTCCAATCGCGTCTAGGGTTTGCTATCGATACTCGGGAGAATATGGGTAAAGACAATGGGCAGAAGAAGAACAAGAAGAGAAGTGACGACAACCAGAGGACCATCGAGAAGGTGGAAACGCCGGAGCAGAAAACCCTAAACCCGCCGCAGCAAGAAGGGCAAGAAAACGGTATTCTGAACAAGAAAAGGAAACGCCAAGAAGTTTTCCCCTTTGGAAACTACAGAAACTACTATGGTTACCGAGTAAGCCCTCTTTATTTCGGCTTTTTTTCTCTGTTCTGTGAGAAATCGTAGATATTTTGATTCTCCTATTCGCATTTTGGGCGTTTCGCGTGTCTTTTTTCATGCTTCAAGACATTTATTCTTATCAAGCAGACCCAGTTCTTAATCTGATCGTTTCTGGTACTGAGACTGGTGAAATCTAAAATCTGTTTGTTAAACATTGTGTTGGGTTTGTCTCAATGGATCTTTTTCTTAAATCTAAAATTTAGATTCTCCTTTTCGCATTTTTGAGTCAAGTTTCGGTTTTTTTGCGTGTCTTTTTGTAATGCTTTAAGACATTACTTCTTATCAAACAGACCCAGTTCTTAATCTGATTGTTTCTGGTACTGCAATGGTGAAATCTAAAAACTGTTTGTAAAACATTGTGTTCGATTTGTCTCAATGGATTTTTTTTTCTTAATGTGTTTGGGTTTTGACACTGCGTATTTGTGTGTTAGATTAGTCATGATTCAGACGAGGATCCTCGGCTTAAAGTTATGAGGAAGGAATGGTTTGAGGGCAAGGATTGTCTTGACATCGGCTGCAATAGTGGCATCATAACGATCCATATTGGTAATTTGTATGCTAATTGTCCTCCATTCAATTTTTCAGAATTTCCCAAGTCTCTTTTTCCTATAGATGTACATACTATCATGGAAATATGTGTTTATATATGTACTTATGTTTATATTTATCAAATGGTGCTTTATTTGCTATGATAAGCTACTGTAATCGAACTTTAAGATCTTTATGAGTTCTTGGCTACTTGGTTTCATGTATCACAATCTTATCTGCTAAATTGTGATGGGCCATACAAGCAGTTTATGGATTTTAAATGCATATAATCTCAATGTTCTTGTTCCTGAATTGTATGTGCAAAAGTTCTTGTTCGTATATCTGTATAAGTCTAATTACATATTCGATAACCTCTGGTTTACTTGGGTTATTTAATTTTTAGCCTGTCGGTACCTAGATTTTCGAAGGTGTGTACTCTGATATTTGCTTTATTCTGCTGCAGCTAAAAAGTTTCAGTGCCGCAGCATTCTTGGAGTTGACATTGATTCAAGTAAGAACTCCTTGGTCGTATAATATCTTTCGGTTTTCTTTTAACTTCATATCAGAACTGAATGATATTTTTGATGACCAAATCATCATAAAGTTTTGTGAACCTCAAAAGTATTGAGTGACTTCACGAAGTAGCTTGTCATTCTTCTTTATCAAATGCAACATGACAGACTTCCAAAGATGCCAAAATATGAGGAGAAACTATATCGAATTCAATGACTTGATGGGTTTTATGAATTATGATATTCCGAGTTTATTTTTTATGAAGAAGTTATAATCGCCAATGCATTAAATTTTATTCTCTTTGTTTGTAAGGCCGTATTGAGGATGCTTACTGGCACCTTAGGAAGTTTGTGAGAACGCAGCATTCTGCCAAGCGAGGTGAGAAGAAACCAAGTCCGGAGGTTTTAAACAGAGTAAAGAGTTCAGAGGAACCATCTTTGACATTGTCTAGCGCTGAGACAAAGGTGGAGAACCCAAGACATCAAAACCTGTTGGATATTGTCTCTTTTCAGAAAGAGAATATTGTTCAGAGTAGAAATCTCGACGAAAATCGCTACGATACAATTCTTTGGTAAATCCCTCTTTCTGCCTTGTTCCTCATCTGCTTCTATTGTTGGTCTCTGCTTCTTGGAAATGGTTGGGCTAGAGAAGAAGAAATTCGGCATTTTTAAATTGAATTTGTTAATTTCATTTGCTAGAAAAGATATATGAGATTCCATATGTTGTCGGCAAAAGTTTTAGTTGTGATTTCACTAGAGATCTTTGAATGCATGTTTGATTCGTTATAAACTGTGTTTTTTTGGTTGTGTTTACGGATAAAACTGAATTAAAACTATGTTTTTTAGACTTGAATTTAAATTTTTTTGCTCTGGATTTGATGCAGCTTGAGTGTGACGAAATGGGTTCATCTAAACTGGGGTGATGATGGTTTAATCACCTTATTTTCGAAGATTTGGAGGCTCCTCAATCCGGTATTTACAATTTACTTCACCGTTTAAACCCTTTTATTTTTCCGTGTGCTAATGACATTTCGTCTGCGTTTCAGGGAGGCACTCTTATACTGGAACCTCAGCCTTGGAAATCTTATGAAAACAACCGCCGTGTCACTGAGGTGCGTATCCACCTAAAGATTGAATCTTTTTTTTATATTTATCACATAGGTCGATGCTCCTATAATGGTGGATGTGCATTTTCTAAATTTCCTGTGCAGACAATTGCCATGAATTACCGGAAGATTACTATACGTCCAGAGCTTTTCCAAGAAATTCTTCTTGATAAGGTATTTTGATTTCTCCATTTGTTTTTTCTGATATATTTGGTGCAAGACGTGAATTGATCAAAATCTTCTATAGTTGGTTCCGGATTATAATATTTCTATCTTATGAAATCCACGATTTTGGTGAAGAACATCAAGAAAACAACTTGCCTTTGTTTTCCTGTGATGTCTTGTGGCTGCTGTAAGAAGGGCGTGTTTGCGGTTTTGGATCATTGCCTACCAGTGTTTTCGTTAATCCCTTCTTCTTCTTCTTCGTTTTTTCTTTGGGTCTCAGATCGGGTTTAGAACTGTGGAAGATCTGACGTCGAGCTTGTCGGGTGCTAACAAAGGATTTGACAGACAGATTCTTGCATTCCAAAAATAACTCAGGTGCGAATCATGCAAGAGCAAGTTAATTTTTTTCACAGAGCTTCGGTGTTCTTTTTTCTCGTTTTTCAGAAGCATTCTGTAAGCACAAAACATATATATAGCATTTGACATCTAATTATATATAATGGTATGGTTTTGTGTGAAGATTTGGTCTTATTAGCTGCAAATTGCAATGGGATATGTATACGAGGAATTTGTGTGTTACTTTTGCTCGTGGGGTTTTATACCACCAAAGTCTATGAAAAATGTGAAGTTTTAAGGGTCATTTTTTTGTTGTTGGTTCCTAATCATTGGGGTTGGGGTTATTACTGTAAGATCTTAGATTCTATAGAGGTGATAGAAGAAGTACCATCCTCAGTTAGGCTTGATAACTTAAGATATCTATATATGAGTAATACCAACATCAAGAGTTTTCCGGATTTATTCCAATGCTTTCCAAACTTGCTTGACCTTAGCGTTGATGGTTGCAAGAACCTTGAAATGCTGCCAGAGCTCCCTCGTTCACTCGAAGGCCTCAATGCCGATGATTGCCATTCCCTTAAGAAGATATCAGGTGGCATATTCAATCCAAATTCCGTTGTCACATTCGCAAACTGCGTGAATTTGGATGAAACATCTGTGCAAGATGTCATCCAACGGTGGAGTTGTGAATTGGTAGTGTTGCCAGGTGAAAAAGTGCCGCCATACTTTGATCACCGGAGTAGTGGAAGTTCTCTAACCGTCAAGTTGGGCGAGATGCCACGTTCTCCTCTCTTGGTATTTGAGCCATGCATTCTGCTTGCTGACCAGGAATGGTGTTATGGTGAAGTGCGGCTAGACTGTTGCCTCAGAGGCAGTCATGGGGTTATCATTCGAAAGAGCTTTCGTTGGAACACACATGGAAGTCTTTCAATTGTACCGAATCATCTCTGTATACTTGGCTGTGCCTTGCTACACAAAGCCGACAATCCCGCAGCTGAACTACCCTTCAACCATGTCGTGTTCAAATTCCATGCCTCCCATGCCGTCGACATAAAAGAATGTGGTGTACGGCTCTTTGAACACAGCACAATACCTCCGGATGAGTGGCTTATCCAACCATTTAATTGCGGAGAGCCTATAAGCATAAGCAGCGACCGGGAAACAAGCAATGAGGCTGGACATAGCGAAGCGTCGGAAGACTCTGAAAGTGCATACGATGGTGGTGATGGCTTTCAAACTGAAAATGATGAGTCAATGCCGAGGAAGCGAACAGGAATCGGTCCATGAATATGAATACAACGAAGAGAGGCAAAGAGGGATTGCGGTGGTAGTGATTAATATTCATTTTTTCTAATTTTTTTATTTAACTCACATTAAAATTCATTTTCTAAAAAAAACTGCCTTCGTGCCTTGTATTAGTTAAATGTGTATCTTAGTAAACTAATTGTAACTTATTCTACAAAATGCAAATTCAAAGATCAATACTACAGCTTCTACAAATCTGAGAGTATGAATCTAAGATTAACAACTAGGGATAGAAATAGTAAAATTAGAAAAGATGTGAAAAAAAATAAAAGAACTGTCAACCTAATTGTAAAAGTATTTGGCGAACATTTTAGTACATTGCGTTGTTCAAACAAACCCAAAATTATTTTTTCGATTTAATTGGTGGGCCCAAGAATTGCAAAAACGAATATAGGGTGAATAAGGGCAAGAAAAAGACGGGACTGATGGTGGTCAGTCTTGCCCTTGACACTTGTAACTATGGCATGTGATTCAGTGTGCCACAAACAGTAAATATCTCAATACATGGAGGGCATTTCGGGGATCTAAGTCGAATTTTGATGCCGCAAAACTCTCCAATGATGACGCACCCACTGGTCTCTGTCGTCTACAAGGAGCTTGAATCTCTCCGTCGGTGAGCTCAGGCAAACATTTCTTCTTCTAGAACTTTTTCCCGGAAAAATCTACTCTTTCTCGGAAAACGAATCATATGGGTCGTCTAGAAAACGCTCCAGTCATGGATCATTCGCCGAAAAATGAAGGAAAAATGCTGTGTGTTTTCTTGTTTGAATTTGTTTTTTTTTTCTCTCGCTGTAATTGTTAATCAGAGTATCACCAATGTGTTCATGAACATCGATCATCCTTCTTTGACCTTGGAACTAAATTTATTTTCTTGAATAAACTCTGCATGGCTTATTTTCTTCTTGGCATGTGCTCTAGGAAATATTTTTTTATTAGTGATAATTGGAAAAATACATCATAATATATAACAAAATACTACAGAATATTCTAGGCATAATATCTAGGGTAAATCATAATCATATCAATGATAATATTATAATAATAATATCTTTCTATATACCTCTCAAGATGAATCATCTATGATGAATTCAATCTTGTTATATAAAAACTGATCGTATTGAACGAATCATCTTCCATATGGTGGTGTAGTTCAGACTTGAGTCGGTGTTGCTTGATAACGTTTGAAGAGTTTGAGAGTTGTATTTTTAGAGGCTATATGATATGGCACGAAATAATCCCCAAAAAAAAATGGCCGCAAACAAACATCAACCCAAGTTGCATATTTTAAAAATATATTTCCCCGTTGAGTTACTAGCTATAAAACGTTTTGTCTCACGTAGTGGTTCGATGACGATTTCTAAAGTCGTAGGGAAAACGCGTTTTGCCCGAACGTGCAAACAAACATCAACCCAAGTTTCATATTTTAAAAATAAAGTCGACGGACAAACCAAGGTGTGTTATAAATCACCAATCCACGCGAAGTTTTTCTGGGTCGTTAGAAAACGAGTCTAACGAGCTGAGCCCAAAACGATACGAACCAAATGAGTCGAGCCCAAAATGATCCGAGTTGGCTCATTTGACACCCTATGAAAGTGCAGACGGCAGTGATCAAAATTCGTTTTTTCTAATTTTTTATTTAACTCGCATTAGAAAAATTCATTTTCTAAAAAAAAATGTTGCCTTGTATTAGTTAAATGCGGATATCAGTAGTCTTGCAAGTACATTTCAAATTTTGGTTTGGTTCTGGTGTTGCTACTGCTAAAATCTATATGGTGAATATTTTGGAATCTATGTGGTGAATATTTTGAAATGTTTTTTTAATAAACAAAGTAAATTCGAATTAAACTGATTGTAACTTAGGCCTTGAATGTAAATATTAAAATCTAAAAAGTAAAAAATTTGACAATCAAGTTTTTATAAAAATGATTTTCCAAAAAAACTAAAAACTCCAATTTTTTAAATTTACAAAAACTGAAATTCAAAAATAAAAAATTAAAACCAAAAACTCAAATTAAAAGGGATAGAAATGGTAGAATGAGAAAAATAAAATAAAATAACTGTCAACCTAATGTTATGGGCTAACATTTTAGGACACGGCCTTATTCAAAATTATTTCTCGATTCAATTGGTGGGCCCTTGCTAGGCCCAAGAATTGCATAAACGAATATAGTGACTGACAACAAGGACTAGGAAAAGACGGGAATGATAGTAGTCGGTCTTGCCCTTTAACTACTTGTAAGGAAGCAGGTGACTCAGTGTGGCCCAAATAGTAAATATCTCAATACATGGAGGGCATTTCGGGGATCTTTTTCTGCTTACGCTTCGGACTTTTTTCCCGGTAAAATCTACTCTTTCTGGGAAAACGAATCATGGGTCGTATAAAAAACGCTCCTAATCATGGACTTGAGGGTCCATTTGCTGCTTTGTGGAAATTTCAAAGCATCTTTTCTCGCGTGGTGAAGAAGAAAGAAGACGTTTTTGCCAAATTAATATTTAACAAATCCGATGGACTTCTGTTCCATGAAAACAAGAGTGTGTAACGTGATTCTGTTCCATGGACTTCTGTTGCTGTAATAAAATTGTTTGAGAGGAAGACGAGAAGTGTATGTACGTGTCGTTGTGTACTCTGTTTTCTGTCGCAAAACAGAGGAACTTATCAATTGAATGTTTTTATACGTTTGTCTCCAGAGGAATTTACGAGTTCAACAAAAATGATTACAGTTCGAAGAGAATCGAGATTCAATGTTTGAGGTACGTAAAATTGTCCAATTTCAGGAATCTGACGTCACGTTTGGATCTGTTGAATTTTTCAGACCAATTGTCGGTCGGAAAGTTTCAACGATGATCAAGACTCGTGTTTGAAAAGTTACACCCATAAATTTCAACGATGATCAAGACTATTGGCAAAGACTTATTTTTTGTTTATTCAAATTTTCTCGATTTCTTTAATTATGCTTTGATAATTCCAAATTTCCACATCCATTTTTTTTTATTAGCTATTCCGTCCATTAATACATCATAGATACCCATAGTCGTGTTCTCTCATATACGTATTCTTAATTCCCTGCGTATTTTTTCAAAGCTAATTTTCCAAGAAGATATTATGAGGGTCCATTCGAAATTCCCAACATCTCCCGTAATGAAGACGAAGACAAAAATCAACATATGTTCATAAATATAATTTTATATAAAAAATTCAATGTAAAATGTGCATAATTATTAAAAATGTTATAAAAGGGTAATTATAGTATGAGGTGAGCTATGGATTTGTGAGTTATTTTAGCCCAAAGTTCATTTTAAGTAACGATTTACAAAAATAAAGAATTGTTTTCTCTCTTCTATCATATCTCCGATGTCTGCTTCATCTCCTTCGCCTCGTCACTGGAGATTCGACGTCTTCCCAAGCTTCAGAGGGGAAGATGTTCGCCAAAATTTTCTCAGCCACTTGCTCAAGGAGTTCAAAAGCAAGGGCATCGTCTCTTACATAGACGAAAACATTGAGAGAAGCCACACGATCGGCCCCGACCTCACAAGGGCCATAAGAGAATCAAGGATTTCTGTCGTTATTCTCTCACCGAACTATGCTTCTTCGAGGTGGTGCTTGGACGAACTTTTGGAGATTATGAAGTGCCGTCGAGAAACAGGGTTGATCGTGATGCCTGTCTTCTACAACTTGGATCCATCCCATGTCAAAAACCAAATCGAAGCATTCGGTGATGGTTTCAATAGGGCTTGCGGTCGGGAAACGGAGGAGGAGAAACAGATATGGATCGAAGCGCTGAAGCAAGTAGGCGAAATCGTCGGCACACATTCCGCGAACTGGTTTGGTTTTACAATTCATACTTGATTTCTTAATTGATTTGTATCTCTGATGTATATCAATCACATCTAATATTTATAATCTCTTCATATCAATGCCAATTTTTGGGATTCCATATCTATCATCACTAATCTTTCACTTTCTTATTTCTAGGGAGAGTGAAGCGGATATGGTCGAACAAATCGCCAGAGATGTCTCCAAAGAACTCAATGCTACTCCATCCAGGGATTTTGATGGCTTGATCGGAATTGATGTTCATATGGAGAGATTGATCTCTCTGCTACGCCTTGAGAAAAACGATGTGAAGATGGTAGGGATTTGGGGTCCTCCTGGTATCGGTAAGACTACCATTGCTAGAGCTTTACACGCTCGGCTCTCCAAGTACTTCCCACTTAGCGTTTTCATGGAGAATGTTAGGGGAAACTATAGAACATCTTGTCGGGACGAGTATACCTCAAAGTTGGATTTGCAGAAACAGTTTCTGTCTCAAATTTTCAACCAAAAGGATATGGTAATAAGCCATTCAGGTGTCATAAAAGATAGACTGCAAAGTCGAAAAGTGCTTATCATTCTTGATGATGTGAACAAGCTAGAGCAGTTAGAAGCTTTAACGAATGGGCCTCAATGGTTTGGTCTCGGAAGTAGGATTATCTTGACAACACAAGATAAAAATCTTCTGAATGCACATGATATCGACCACATATACAAGGTGAATTTTCCATCTAGAGAAGAGGCGCTTCAAATCTTTTATAGCAAAGCTTTCAAAAACGATTCCACAACACAAGGTTTTATGGAGCTATCAATCGAAGTAGTGGAGCATGTTGGCCGCCTTCCATTGGGACTCCGTGTTATGGGTTCGTATATGCGTGGGAAGAGCAAGGATAGGTGGATAAGCGAATTGGCTAGACTCAAAACAAGACTCAAAGGAGAAATTCACGAAGTACTGAGAGTGAGCTATGACGACTTGGAACCAAATGAGCAAGTCGTATTTCTTCACATCGCATGTATGTTCAACCGTAAGGGTATTGATTACGTGACGCAGATGATTGGCAATGATGAATTAGATGTCGGCCTTAGCCTCGACATCATGGCAGATAAGTCTCTCATAGATGTATCCACCCGTAGACAAGTAACAATGCATTGTTTGTTGGAGCAAATGGGTAGAGAGATCGTTCAAAAACAGTCCGAGTATGAACCTGGAAAACGACAATTCTTATTAAACGTTGAGGAGATTTGCGATGTGCTTGCCAATGAAACAGTAAATTTTGACAAACTCTATTTATGCGTTGACTACAAGTTCAGATATGACTAATGCAAGACGGTTTTCTTTCTTTCGCTATTTCTCAGGGCACAAGGGTTGTGTTAGGCATGTCTTTAGATCTATCTGCAATCACATATGATGTGTTTCTCAGCGAAACAGTCTTCCAAAAGATGATGAATCTCAGATTCCTAAGGTTCTACAAGAAGGGACTTGAAAACAGATTGCATTTTCCTCAAGGGCTGGAGTATCTTCCTCGCCTTTGGTCATTACATTGGGAGGGATACCCGTTAAAATATATTCCTCGTAAGTTTCGTTCTGAGTGTCTCGTCGAACTCAACATGACAGATGGCCGGCTTGAGAAGCTATGGGAAGGAGTTCAGGTTAGATCATCGTCGCTTCCTGTTTGGCTATTTTTGTTAAATTTAACATTCTATTACAGTTATAAGTATATATATATATATATATATCTATATATATATATATTTATATACATGTTTATTACATTATATGTATATGTGTATACTTCGTTGTTTTTGGAAAATTTGTGGCTACTGATTTTATTTTTGTTACTTATTCCTAACATTTTTTGAACTTATCTTGTTATAGTTTTTTAATAGTCATGTTTTATTTTTCGATCAGCAATTAGGAAGTCTCAAAATCATGAATTTGGGATGGTCCAGAGAATTGAAAGAGATTCCAGATCTTTCAAATGCCACAAATCTCGAGAGATTGATACTTAATGGTTGCACAAGTCTGGTCACAGTGCCTTCCTCTATTGGTAAGCTTCGGAAGCTGAACTACTTGAACATGTCTCACTGTTGGAGCCTAGAGTCTCTTCCTTCCTTAATCAACTTGGAATCTCTCACTCGCATTGTTCTGGACGGTTGCCGACGATTGAAAACATTTCCAGAAATATCTAACAAGGTAGAAGATCTCCGGCTGAGCAACACCAGAATAGAAGAAGTAGCATCGTCGGTTAAGCTTGATAACTTGAGAGATCTATATATGGAAAAAGCCGACATCAGGGGTTTTCCGGATTTATCCCAGTGCTTTCCTAATTTGGAGGATCTTATTCTTGATGGTTGCGTGAACCTCGAAATGCTGCCAGAGTTCCCTCGTTCACTTGGATACCTCGATGCCCGTGGTTGTCATTCACTTAAGAAGTTATCAGCAAGAGGCTTTTTCAATCCAAAATCCGTTGCCAAGTTGGCGAACTGCGTGAATTTGGATGAAAAATCTGTGCAAAATGTCATCCAACAATGGAGATGTTACTACATAATCTTGTCAGGTGAAAAAGTGCCACCATACTTTGATCACCGGAGTCGTGGAGGTTCCCTAACCGTCGACTTGGGCAAGATGTCACCTTCTCCTCTCTTGGTATTTAAGGCATGCTTTGTGCTTGATGACCTTGAAGATTGGGGTTATGGTGACGTGCGGCTAGCCTGTTACCTCAAAGGAAGTGACGGAGTTATCATTGAAAAGAGCTATGAATGGTTCTTTGGGGACTGTATTCAATTTCGTCAGAACCATCTGTGTATACTTGGCTATGCATTGCTACACAAAGACGACAATCCTGCAGCCGAACTGCCCTTCAACCATGTCGTTCTCAAATTCAATGTACGATTTGACGGATCCGAGGTCGAGATAAAGGGATGTGGTGTACGACTCTTTGACCACAACACAATCCCTCCGGATGAGTGGTTGTTCCAACCATATTCTTGCAAAGGGATTCATGTACCGGCAAGCATAAGCAGCGGCGAATAAAACAAGCGATGAATCTTGACACAGCGAAGCGGGAGACTCTTGAATGTTAAGATGCTGCTACTTGCTAGTGACGGATTTCAAACTGAAAACGATGGATCAATGAAAAACGAAGAGGATGGCAAAGGGGTATAGTGATGGATGCTACCAAAGACTATGAAAGAGCAGACGACGGCAGTGATCAAAATTCATTTTTTTCTAATTTTTTATTTAACTCGCATTAAAATTCATTTTCTAAAAACAATGTTGCCTTGTATTAGTTAAATGTGGATATTAGTGGTCTTGCAAGTACATTGCAAATTTTGGTTTGGTCCTGGTGTTGCTACTGCTAAAATCTGAGGTGAATATTTCTTTAATAAAAATAAATCAATCGAATTAAAGTGATTGTAGGGCTTGAATGTAAATGATTTTCGGGGTTTTAAAATCTAAAAACAAAAAAAAATTCACAAAAATGTTTTGTTAAAAAATCAACTAAAAACTAAAAAACTCCCTTTTTTTATTTACAAAAACCAAAATCTAAAAAATAAAAATCAAAAACTAAAAGCAAAAATTTAAATATAAAAATCACTACTATTCAAAACATTATTCTACAAAATGCAAATACAAAGATCAATACTATAGCAAGGGATAGAAGTAGTAAAATCAGGAAGAAAAAAAATAAAAAAGTTTAGTTAAAAAATCAACTAAAAATGGTTATGGGCTAACATTTTAGGACACGGCCTTATTCAAAATTATTTTTCAAGTTAATTGGTGGGCCCTTGGTAGGCCCAAGAATTGCAAAACGAATATAGTAGACTGAAAACAAGGACAAGGAAAAGACGGGAATGATAGTAGTCGGTCTTGCCCTTTAACTACTTGTAAGGAAGGCAGGTGACTCAGTGTGGCCCAAATAGTAAATATCTCAATACACGGAGGGCGTTTCGGGGATCTTCTTCTGCTTACTGGCATCGGACTTTTTCCCGGAAAAATCTACTCTTTTTCTGGGAAAACGAATCATGGGTCGTCTAAAAAACGCTCCTAATCATGGACTTGAGGGTCCATTAGCTAGCTGCTTTGTGGAAATTTCAAAGCATCTTTCCTCGCGTGGTGAAGAAGAAAGGAGACGTTTTTGCCAAAGTAATATTTAACAAATCCGATGGAAATTTCCCACAAAGTAATATTCCATATCCACTTCTTGTCTTCACCTTGGTAGGCCCCGGCCAAAACCCAACAAGAGAATAATTGGATCCATTTAAGGGTTATTAATGATGCTAATAATCAACATCGATCATCCTTCTTTGACCTTGGAAAACGTACAACTTACCCCATGCTTTTCGCCAGAATCTTCGGTAATTAGTTTAGTTTATTCTTAATCGTGATTAATTTTGTTTGGATTGGTAAATGGTTTTAAAAATCCCCTCTGTGTAATTTTTTAAATTATATTTCCCGGTTGAGCTGTCACTACAAAACGTTTTCTCTCACTTCCGGGTTCGATGACGATTTCTAAAGTCGTAGGGAGAACGCGTTTTGCCCTAACGTGCAAACAAAACATCAACCCCAATTTGCATATTTTAAAAATAAAGAAAAAGCTCTCTTCTATCATACCTCTCCAATGGCGGCTTCATCTTCGTCTTCCTCGCCTTGTAATCGGAGATACGACGTCTTCCCAAGCTTCAGAGGGGAAGACGTTCGCAAAAACTTCCTCAGCCACTTGCTCAAGGAGTTGAGAAGCAAGGGCATCGTATGTTACATAGACGAAGACACTGAGAGAAGCCACACGATCGCCCCCGAACTCATGCGAGCCATAAGGGAATCGATGATTTCTGTCGTTGTTCTCTCCCCCAACTATGCTTCTTCGAGCTGGTGCTTGGACGAACTTGTGGAGATTATGAAGTGCCACCGAGTAGCAGGGTTGATCGTGATGCCTGTCTTCTACGACTTGGATCCATCCAACGTCAGACACCAAACCGGACTATTCGGTGATGGTTTCAAGAGATCTTGCGGTCGGAAAAACGAGGAGGAGAAACAGATATGGATCCAAGCCTTGAAGGAAGTAGCGGATATCGTCGGCATGCATTCCACAGACTGGTTAGGTTTTACATTTCATATTTGATTTATACCAATCACATCTAGTATTTATAATCTCACTTTCTTATTTCCAGCAAGAGTGAAGCGGCTATGGTCGAACAAATTGCCAAAGATATCTCCAAAAAGCTCAATGCTACGCCATCCCGGGACTTTGATGGCTTGATCGGAATCGATGTTCATGTGGAGAGATTGATCTCGCTGCTACGCCCTGAGGAAAACGATGTGAAGATGGTTGGGATTTGGGGTCCTCCTGGTATCGGTAAGACTACCATTGCTAGAGCTTTACACGCTCGACTCTCTGAGGCATTCCCACTTAGCGTTTTCGTGGAGAACGTTAGGGAAAACTACAGAAGGTGTTGTCGGGATGAGTGTGCCTCAAAGCGGGATTTACAGAAACAATTTCTGTCTCAAATTTTCAACCAAAAGGATATTGTAATACGTCATTCTTCAAGCGTCATAAAAGATTGGCTGCAAAGTCGAAAGGTGCTCATCATTCTTGATGATGTGAACAAGCTCGCTCAGTTACAAGCTTTAGTTGATGAACCCCAATGGTTTGGTCCCGGTAGTAGGATTATCGTGACAACTCAAGATAAAAGTCTTCTGAGTGCGCATGATATCGACCACATATACAAGGTAAATCTTCCATCCAGAGAAGAGGCGCTTCAAATCTTTTCTTTCTATGCTTTCAAAAGCAAGTCCACGCGACAAGATTTTTTGGAGCTATCAGTTGAAGTAGTGGAGCTTGCCGGTCAGCTTCCATTGGGACTCCGTGTTCTGGGTTCATATATGCGTGGGAAGAGCTATGATAGGTGGATAAGAGAAATAGCAAGACTCAGAACAAGACTCAACGGAGAAATTCAACAAGTACTGAGAGTGAGCTATGACGATTTGGTACCAAACGAGCAAGCCGTATTTCTTCACATCGCATGTATGTTCAACGGTGAGGGCATTGATTACGTGACGCAGATGATTGGCAACGGCGAATTAGACGTCGGCCTTAGCCTCGACATCATGTTAGAAAAGTCTCTCGTAGATATATCCATCTATGGACAAGTAACAATGCATTATTTGTTGGAGCAAATGGGTAGAGAGATTGTTCGTCAACAATCCGAGAACGAACCTGGAAAGCGACAATTTTTGTTAAAAGCTGAGGAGATTTGCCATGTACTTGCCGATGAAACAGTAAGTTTTGAGAAAGTCTATTTATACATTGATTACAAATTCACATTTGGCTAATGCAAGGCAACTTCTTTCCTTTACTTTTTCTTAGGGCACATGGGCTGTGTTAGGCCTGTCTTTAGATCAATCTGCAATCAAATATGATTTGTTTCTAAGCGAAACAGCCTTCCAAAGGATGAAGAATCTCAGATTCCTAAGGTTATACGTGAATGGAGTTAAGAATAGAATGCATTTTCATCGAGGAATGGAGTATCTACCTCCACTTAGGTTATTGCATTGGGAGGGATACCCGTTGAAATATATTCCTCGAAGGTTTCGGTCTGAGTGTCTCGTCGAACTCAGGATGGAAGGTAGCCGGCTCGAGAAGCTATGGGAAGGAGTTCAGGTTAGGTCGTCCTCGCTTCTTGCCTTTTTTATCATGATCTCTCTTTTTTATTCCTTCAATAGTAATATATTTTTACATAAATAGTTTCTCTGTCAAAACTCACCCATTTTACTCTTTTCCAACCCAATAAAAAGATTTCACTACTGAAATTTCAAGCAGTAAATAATAACCCATAAAAAACTTCGACGAACGAAAGGTTGTCATGAGACACGTGAATTCTATAAAATTCTAATATAAATACGATTTTTTTGTTGAGAAATGCCAAACCACGAAATTTTGTGTTTCGTTATTAAGAATATAACTGAATAGGATCTAGAAACATGTATCAATTCTATTACCGTTATAAGTGTGCGTGGTATTTGATGAAGCTTTTATGAAATATTTATCAGGACTTAAAGTTATAATGTTTTAGGTTTATAGTATTTGAAGTATTTTGAAAATATATATAATTGCAAAGATGTTAGCGTTATACTTTCGGTAAACCATTTTTATGTTTACACATGTTACACAAATATCATATATAAAAATATATAACTTTGGGACAATAGTTTCAGAAGCTGGAAATTTCAAGAAGCCTTTCACTTTTCTTTTTTTTTGAACTTATCTTTTGGTATATAGTTTTTTAATAGTCAAGTTTTTTTTGGGTTTATTATATGTTCAGCAATTAGGAAATCTCAAATTCATGGATTTGAGAGGCTCCGGAGATTTGAAAGAGGTTCCAGATCTTTCAAATGCCACAAATCTCGAGAGATTGTTACTTGCTTTCTGTAAAAGTCTGGTGACACTTCCTCCCTCTACCGGTAAGCTTCAGAAGCTGAAGGAATTGGACCTGTGTTGGTGTTGGAGCCTAGAGACTCTTCCTACCGGAATCAACTTGGAGTCTCTCACTGAGATTTTTCTGTCTAATTGTCCCCGATTGAAAAAATTTCCAGAAATATCTAATAAGGTAAGAATTCTCACTGTAGACGAAACCGGGATAGAAGAAGTACCAGCCTCAGTTAGGCTTCCTAACTTAACATCTCTAAGTATGAGAAATACCGACATCAAGGGTTTTCCGGATTTAATCCAATGCTTTCCTAATTTGGAGAATCTTTATCTTGGTGGTTGCAAGAAACTTGAAATGCTACCAGAGATCCCACGTTCACTTGGATACCTCCATGCCGATGATTGTCATTCACTTAAGAAGTTATCATCAGGAAGCTTTTTCAATCCAAAATCCCGAATCAGGTTTACGGGGTGCGTGAATTTGGACGAAACATCTGTGAAAGATGTCATCCAAGGATGGAGTTGTGGATCGGTAGTGTTGCCAGGTGAAGAAGTGCCGCCATACTTCGGTCACCGGAGTAGTGGAAGTTCCCTAACCGTTAGCTTGGGCGAGATGTCACGTTCTCCTCTCTTGGTATTTCAGCCATGCCTTCTGCTTGCTGATGAAGATAATGGTGAAGATTGGTATGCTGATGAACTGGGGGTAGAGTGTCGCTTCACAGGCAGTGACGGAGTTATAATTCAAAAGAACTATCATTGGAGTGTAGGGATGGTTTCATTTTCTTCGCGTCGACATCTGTGTATACTTACACCTTTCTTGCTACACAAAGACAGCAATCCTGCAGACGAACTGCCCTACGGCGATGTTGTGTTCAAATTCAGCTGTCACAGATGCTTGTATAAAGTATTTGACGCCAAGATAAAGGGATGTGGTGTACGACTCTTTGACCACAACACAATCCCTCCGGATGAGTCGCTGTTGCAACCATATTCTTGCAACAGGCTTCATGTACCGGTAAGCATAAGCAGCGGCGAGGAAACGAGCAATGAAGCTGGACATAGCGAAGCTTCAAAAGACTCTGAAAGTGAAGACGTACGATGGCAGTGATGGCTTTCAAACTGATGATGATGGCGAGTCAATGCCGAGGAAGCGAACGAGAATCGGTCCATGAATATGAATACAACGAAGAGGGATAGTGATGAATGCCACCAAAGACGATGGTAGTGATTAAAATTCATTTTTTCTAATTTTTTATTTATTTAACTCACATTGAAATTCATTTTCAAAAAAAAAAAAAAAAGTGCCTTGTGTTAGTTAAATGTGAATCTTTGTAGTCTTGCAAGTACATTGCAAATTTTGGGTTGGTTTCGGTGTTTACTAGTGCTAAAATCCACGGATGAATATTTTGGAATGCTTTTTTTTAATTGAAAAAGATAAAATTTAAAGTGAATTCGAATTAAACTGATTGTAACTTATTCCAAAAACTGCAAATACAAAGATCAATACCATAGCTTCTAAAAATCTTAGAGTTTGAATCTAAGATTTAGAGCTAGGTATAGAAATAGTAGAATTAGAAAAAATGTGAAGAAAAAAAAAGAACTGTCCACCGAATGTCAAAGTTTTTGGGGAACATTTTAGGACATGGCATTATTCCAGCCAAAATTGTTTTCGATTTAATTGGTGGGCCCAAGAATGGCAAAAAAACGAATATAGGAGTAGACAAGGGATGGATAAGGGCAAGAGAAAGACGGGACTGATGGTGGTCGGTCTTGCCCTTGACACTTGTAACTATAACATGTGGTTCAGTGTGCCACAAACGGTAAATATCTCAATACATGTAGGGCATTTCGGGGATCTAAGTCGAATTCCTACTTAATTGATGTCGCAAACCGCTCCAATGACGACGGACCCGTTGGTCTCTGTCATCTACAAGGAGCTTGAATCTCTCCGTCGGTGAGCTCAGGCAAACATTTCTTCTTCTGCTTAGTCGTATCGGACTTTTTCCCGGAAAAATCTACTCTCTTTCTGGGGAAACGAATCATGGGTCGTCTAAAAAACGCTCCTATCATGGATTCTTCGCCGATGAGTGGAGGAAAAATGCTGTCTTTTTCTTGTTTGAATTTGTTTTTTTTTTTTTTTGTCTCTGTAATAGTTCATCAGAGTATCACAAACGTGATCATCAACACATTGTGTTTGGTTTTCGGGTAAACCTTTCTTTTTTCTTTTTAATTGATGTCGGTTTCTCGTCCATCACTTCAATACCTAATTATTTGTCCAGCATTGTTAATTTGGTGGGTAAGATATCTCGATTTCAGTTTCTAATCAATTGAGCATAAATGGTTGTTAAATCTTCGGAAATCTTGCTTCTTTTTTCAATCTTTGACTATTTTTAACCTTTTTGGTTTATAGGATGGAGCGGAAATTTCATGCTGCTGGGTATCTTGATTCTCTCTGAGTTCTTGGAATCTCTCAGGGATAACGAAATTGATTCATAGATGGTCAAGTTGATCCAAATTTTGGATTTTTATTGTTCCAATTTCTGTCTGCAATGAAGATGCGTAACCCTTTCGGGAGGTTTTGTAATGTTGAAATCCGCAGACTGTTGTGGATCATCATTGTCACAGTTAGTGTTCTCCTTGTTGTTGTCCATTGCTTTGGTCTTCCCTGTTGCAAATCTTTGTCTCGCCAATCTCCAGATAATGTTTCGGCCATCATTGTTGCAAGCGATGTGGCTGTTTCCGGTGATTTTGGAGGAACTGAAAGCTCAGTATCCAAAATAATGAATTATACCAATATCTCTGATGTTGGAGAGGATGATGAGTATGAAGAGGAAGAATACAATGAAGGAGAAAAGGAGAAGAAAAGAGCTTTCTCGTTGGAGGCAGAAGCTGATTCTGGAAGAATCAATGAAGGAAAAAAGCTAAATTTTTCTGTCAATATCGGAACAAATGTATCGTGGGGAAGTAGTAAAGGAGCCATTGATAGTACAGTTGCAAATTCAAACAAGTCTCTGGTTGTGCAGAGCAAAGTTATGAGTTCTGTGATATCGATATCTGAGATGAACTCGATGTTAGTCCGGAGTCTTTCTTCTTCTCATTCACAGGTAAGAAAAAGTTTCCATTTAGGGTATTGGGAAAGCAAATAAGCTGCAAGGTTTTGACTTTGAAATTTCGGTTTTTACATCCATTCCAGCGGCCTCGATGGTCATCTGCTCGCCACTCTGAGCTGTTGTCTGCAAAATCCCAGATCGAGAATGCTCCTATTGTGAGGGACACTCCAGGACTTGACCCTTCAGTGTACCGAAATATCTCCAAGTTTTATAGGTAACAACTTTGCAATTCTGAAACTGTGTCCAGGTTAGGTTATTCATTTCGTTCTTTTACATCCTCTAGAAAAATTGGAACCTTACGATTAAGTTTTTGTTGATTGAATTACTGGAAGTGTGGTTTTATGTAGGAGTTACGAGTTGATGGAGCGGAAACTCAGAGTTTACGTGTACAAGGAAGGAGAGAAGCCGATATTCCATAAGCCAAAGCCCCGAGGGATTTATGCCTCGGAAGGTTGGTTCTTGAAACTCATGGAAGGAAACAAGAAGTTTACGGTTAGAGATCCCCGAAAGGCTCATTTGTTTTACATGCCCGTTAGCATAAGAATGCTAAGGATGGCCTTAGGACGAGATTTTCAGACACCAAAGGAACTATCAGACTACTTGAACAAGTATGTCAGTTTAATAGCAGGAAAGTACAAGTTTTGGAACAGAACTGGCGGAGCAGATCATTTCCTTGTCGCTTGCCATGACTGGGTACTACCCGTTTCTATTTTTGAATGATCTTCGCATCAAATTTGATGTTCGGGAACTTAGCTCTTTGCCATATAGGCTGAAATATGACTTGCAAATGTTTAGGAAACTGAATGAGCTTTTCATATGGATTTTGCAGGGAAATAAACTGACGAAAAAACCGATGAAGAACACTATCCGATCTCTTTGCAATGCTAACATTGCCCAAGGCTTCAGAATTTGGAAGGACACATCATTACCGGTCACATACATACGCTCTGCCGAGGCTCCTCTCGAGTATGTAGGAGGAAAACCGCGGTCGGAAAGACAGATTCTTGCATTTTTCGCAGGAAGCATGCACGGATATCTCCGTCCTATTCTTCTCCGATATTGGGAGAACAAAGAACCTGACATGAAGATTTTCGGTCCAATGCCTCGTGACCCCGAAAGCAAAAAACAGTACCGAGAGTACATGAAGGGCAGCAGGTACGATCAGGAAAAAAGCTTGAGCCCTAACATCATTTCGATGGGTTTTATCCGTACACATGTTCTGATTCTGCAATATCTTTCTACAGGTACTGTATTTGTGCGAGGGGATACGAAGTTCACACGCCTAGGGTCGTCGAGGCTATAGCTCACGAGTGCGTTCCCGTGATTATTTCGGACAATTACGTTCCACCCTTTTTCGAGGT
This sequence comes from Tarenaya hassleriana, assembly GCF_000463585.1. Lineage (NCBI taxonomy): Eukaryota > Viridiplantae > Streptophyta > Magnoliopsida > Brassicales > Cleomaceae > Tarenaya > Tarenaya hassleriana. Next base: position 1,939,000 of record NW_010965304.1, on the reverse strand, counting down.
GTTGAACTGGGAGACATTCTCGGTGTTTGTTGAGGAGAAAGACGTACCGAATCTGAGGAATATTCTGCTGTCGATTCCCGAGGAGAAATATCTTAAGATGCAAGCAAGGGTTAAAATGGTGCAGAAGCATTTCTTGTGGCACAAGAAACCTGTGAAGTACGACCTTTTTCACTTGATCCTGCATTCGATTTGGTACAACCGGGTTTATACGATTAAACCCAGATAAAAAAAAAAAAACATCCTTCACAAGTGTCCGTTAAGGATAAATGATTTTCAGAAGCCGTTGTCTTCCTCTTGATTCTGTATATAGATCACCGAGACTCACCTAGCTGGTAGATCAAATAAGATTTGGGTCTGTAGCTATGGATTTAGCAATCTTTCTGGCCACAGATTAAAGGTTCTAGAGCTGAAGAAATCAATGTTTAGATTTTGCTAATATTCATTCATTACTTTACTCTTATCCAAAAAATGTTATGTTGATTTTATAAAAATTAATTTGGTAAAACCCATAAATATTTCTAATCTTTTAAAATGGTAGAAAATTAATTCCTAACTTTTACAAATTTATTTCCAAACTCATAAAATGTATCTTTATAATCTATGAATTTACAAAACATGTCATTATAACTTACAAAATCTGCCATTATAACTACCAAACTAATTTATGAATTACCATCATTGAGATTTTTTCTATTACTAATTAATTTTATATACGTATTTTTTTCTGCATCAAAGTAAAAATCTCATATTCTCCAACTAATTTTCGTTCTTATTTCCTATATCAATTTTTAGTTTGACAGAAATTTACACCGGATTTTAAAAACTTCTAAAATCCTACACAAAATGTGAAAATATGTTGTAATTTTCCATATATCCATAAATGACGTCAAGTTTCGATAATTTCACTACTGATGTGCCTTGACAAGCCATATTTTTTTTGTCAAATCATATAACTGCGTCAAATTATCACATCACTTCATTAAACAAAAACATTTTAACTTTTTTAAAATTAAATATTTATATATATACAGATATACCCACACATATATATATAAATATACACAATCATATAATTGTGTATATGTATATTTGTGTGTACTGTAAAAAAATTAAAATATATGTATATATATATATACATATATGTATATGGGATTTTCTCTCAAATAAATAATCTATGTCACTTTTTAATACATTGAAATCAAAATATTTTACAAAAATATAATAAATAATAAATATTTCATGTTATAGATGCCAATTAAATATATATATATATATATATATATATATATTCTTAATTTTTATCGGAATTCATGAGATTACTCATTAGCTATATGTAATTAGAGCATTTAATTTATCTTCTTTTTTTTGTATTTTTATTAAACAAATGTTAGATTATTATAATTAAAACAACAACTATATATATTATATAAAAAACTCATTTTGATATTAGTTTTATAAATTGTTATTGAGATGTTTAATTGATATTAGTTTTATATATAGTTTTGAGATTTTTATTTTATTATAAGTTATCTATATATAAAAAAGTATTAATAGATTATTATAATAAAAATAATAATAAATGTATCTTTGTTACATGAAAAAGACATAATTGTTTTAGAGTAAATATATAAAACAATATAGTTTCAAAACCATTATTGTAAAATCTATATATATATTAATAAAGATGTTCAAAAGATTCCGGTGAAGACAGCTAAGCATCCGCATCATCAATTTTCTTAATTTTTATTGGTTCATAAGATTACTCATTAGATATATATAATTAGAGCATTTAATTTATCTTTTTATTTTGTATTTTTATTAAACAAATGTTAGATTGTTATAATTAAAACAACATCTATATATATTATATAAAAAAACTCATTTTGATATTAGTTTTATAAATTGTTATTGAGATGCTTAATTGATATTAGTTTTATATATAGATTTGAGATTTTTATTTTATTATAAGTTATCTATATATAAAAAAGTATTAATAGATTATTATAATAAAAAATAATAATAAATATATCTTTGTTACATGAAAAAGACATATTTTTCTTAGAGTAAATATATAAAATAGTTTCAAAACCATTATTGTAAAAAAAATTTAAAAAAATAAAAGCCACTCTAGAAATTCTAAAACATCATATTTATTGTCCACTTATAACCAAATTTAATACAATAATATTACAAGTATTTTGTAATAGTCAGAATTTTATAAGCTATTAATTAGACTTATAATATTTGCTGTTTAAATATAAACAATATCGTAAACTCTCTTTACTGTGAAAAGGTGAAACCTTGGGTACTAAATATATTGGAATAACATATTGAAATAGTGAACAATGGGATGGTGGAGGCTGCTGTTGCATGAGCGGATGATGGAGGGGCCACCGAGGTGGATGAAGTGTTCTTCATTGGTGTCGAGTGTGAGGGAGAAAATGGGTAAGATGATGTTCTTGGTAACCGGAGAAATTGGGATTTGATGTTCTGATGTGGGCTCGATGAGAATAAGAAAATGAACAAGTTAAACATATCTTTTGTCCATGTCTCTTTCTCTTTTTGTCTTGATTTTTTTTTATAAATAAATATATCAGGGTTCAATATATAAAAATTCGGTCAGATATAGAAGAGAGGGTTCAATATATAAAAGTTCGGTCAGTACCCAAGAGAATTCCAAAAAGGAAGCCCACCATCTATGTAGAAAAAAAAAACACCGCGGTGAGATATCAACGGGTAGGTTAGGACCCGCGTACATGTTATTCTATCGATTATGTTTTTAAAAAATTTATTGATATCAATATTGTTTAAAATTATATAAATTATTTATTTAATTCGGATATAATATTTGTTGTAAATATAAAATATCAATAAATTTAAATATTATTTTTATTAAAAATAATTTTATTTTGTTAATTTTTTATTATTTTATATTCTATTATTCATTTTTCTTCATTCAAAAATATTTTGTTTAACTTTATAATAATTTTTTTATTCATTCTAAAAACTTCTCCTTTAATTTTATAATGATTTCTTTATAAATCTATATCACTAAAAGAAAAAAAATTAAAGGATTTTATTCTATATATTTATTTAACATATATCTCATTATTCTACTTTACAGTTATGACTATAAATAAAAATTAATAATATAATAAAATAAATAATCAAATACTTTTGTAAATAATAGAATCAATAAATAATATCTATTTCAAGATAATAATGTTTTGGATCAATACGCATATTTAGATTTTCAAAAGCACTGTTACTTTCAACTATATGATATTTTTAAGTTATTGAAAATCACGTACGGTATGATATCTTTTTTTTTTAAACCAAAACCAGACAACAGCCCTTCTAGGTTTTTTTACTCAAATGACCCACTTGGATCGCACCTATTTCAGCGTACACCACCGAAAAAAAGTAAATTTTTTTTTCAATTTTAATTCACTTTTCGGTTGAAAAAGTCCGAAATATCTTTTTTTTTTTTTTTTTGCGACCTTATTACGACTAATATATAACTGATATATCACTTAAATAAGACAGATGATTTTTTTACCACCTTTTTTAGAATCAATTGTAACTATATTTAGAATTAATTACGAAATCATAGTAACGAAATTGTTTTCGAACGGATAAATATCGTGTATTCATTAAGGGTAATTTCATCTTTGTCTTGTCAGGGACGCACCAAAGTACATTCAGATCGGTGGATTAATCCTTAAGATCGAGAGAACCGCAGAAGGGATCGCCCATATCCCTTCTCCGCAGATCAAACCCGATGCCACCGCCCCCACGAAATCGTCCGCATCTTTCCTGTTCATCAGCTCCCATACGAACAATATCACCGTCCCGACGAACATGTCCATGGCGAAATAAGCTCCGACGTTGAACGGAATGGACATCGCCATCGGAATCGGGATGAACCCAGATATCTTCGGCGGTGTGACGTCTCTCAGGATGTTCACAACCAGAGCGGCAACGAAAAACCCGCAACAAAGAGCTAGACAGTGCTTGGGGAGTTGTGAGAAGCCCTGGACCCCGAGAATCGCCATTTCACGGAAAATCACGGCGTAGGGAGCTTTGTACGGACCGTCAGGAGATCCAATATCGAAAGCAGTCCAGAAAAGCCAGAACGTGAGTGGAGCTATTACACAACCCATCGCTGTCCCGACCAGTTGGCTCACGAACATGGATTTTGCGGACGATAATGTCAGGTAACCTGTCTTGAAATCCTGCATGAGATTGGCGGCTGTAGAGACGATTGACACGATGACCCCACAGGCAGCTAAACCGGCAATGACACCGCCATTGCTTCCTACTATCGAAGCAAAGGTGAAAAGGCTGATCTTTCCATAGGTTGAAGCCAAATTCCAGTCAGTGAGACCAGATCCGTAAGAGTTGCTGAAGGCGAATGCTGGGGCAACGAAGTAAGAACAGAGGACCAAGTACCATCTCAATGGTGGGAATATCATCGGGATCATTGCCGTTGAGATGGCTGCAAGTCCGACGTACCCAGAAACCGCGAACCAGAAGGGTATACGGTCCTTGAGAAATACTTCATCTCTTTTCTTCTTCTCCAGAAATGTCTCGCTATCATCTGATTCAAAGAAGAGATTTGAACAGAAGTTTCCATACTTTCAGTGGTCCATTGCCTATAGAGACGGGTTACAAAAACAAAAGTGATGGATATTTCCTCACCTAAAACATCTGTGACAATGGGTAGGCTTTGCTTGGAACTTTTGTTGCAGATTTCCTTCACGGTTAGTGCCATGATCTTGATGAGATTGTAGAGACAATCACCAAGGATGATGGCAGTGGCAATAAAGACCTTAAAAGATTGGCAGTGATGAGAAAAAAACCATTGACTATCGCCGTTTTGAAGTAAAAATCGAAACTTTAGCAACACCCTTTCTACCTACCTTATATCCGTAGAGACCTTTAAAATCATTGGCCTCTAAGTCAGCTGGATACCAATCACCGGCATGCTGAGAGACAAATGGCCACAAAAACCCCCATGAAAGGATAGCACCAAGAAGAACCGAGCAGTTCACTATGTGGGGACATATAAGACCACATCCAACATAAGTGGGGCTGAAGTCGAAGTAAAACCTGCAAGTAGTCACTCGGTACCATGTCTCCAAAAAAACATCACCAATACAATGACCATGGACTTTATAACCGCTTAATATAAAGTCTCTTACGTGTTCTTAGCCAGAGTCAATCCAAGGGCGCGAAAGCTATCGAGTCCACTGAAGAACCACTTGAAGCAGCTCCAGCAGAAGCTAAGGCTCAAGTATCTCCCAAGACATCTAACCTGCTTCCTGCAGTGAATATTATTCAGCCTGAAAGGGAGGGAGACTGCTATTGCACATTACTCGGTCAGAACAGTTACCCTGCAAGCTCAGCTCCGGTGTTGGTGTGAAAGCTGTTTATTAGCATTGCCGTTGCGGTTCCACTGGGATATGCAAGTTCATAGTCCAAAACCAGTACCTGAGACATGGATGATGATTGCATTAATGGAGACAGGAAGCAGATTCAGTTCTGTTAAGAACATAACCGAATGATAAGATTTGTATTTGTGCCTACCTTGCGAAGTGGGACAAGACAAAAGGGCCCGACGAAGCTGACTGCAAATAGAAAACCGGTTATCCACCACAGTCCTAGGTTCTTAACATCCTCGGCATGGTTGCCAGGATAGTCCACACCAATGAGCTTGTATGTCTTCTCATCCATGGCAATCAAATAAGAACCGCCCCCTGCAGAAAAGAACTCGGAAGAAACATAACAAGAAGACGAGAGCAAGTAAGATCAATCCATCTCAGCCTTATACTAATAACCATACATACATTGATCAGCGGACCAAACAAGTGCTACCAAAAACAAATATATAACACGAATCCAAAATCCAATTTCTAAGCACAAGCTGCCAGTTCTGTTAACCTGGTTCTATGATCAAACCACAGTCAATGTCACCAATATCAACCTTATTGATAGGGGTCTTGTTCATTCACCTGCTAGCAGAAAACAATCCGACAATTGCCATTGTCCCGTTTTAAGGTATTTGCGTGCAATGCTTGACGCATTCATAACAACAACGGTATGAAACAGTAAAACCAAAAGACGGACAGCAACAAATTTAGATATGATGAAAAAGACAAAAGGAAATCTGCCCAATTTCGGAAGGCATCGGATATAAAACACGAAAACGGACATTATGATAAAAGATTAAGCAATCGGGAATGGATAATCGGCCACTCTACCGCTAACGGCGAGGATGTGGCAGGCGACAACGCATGTCTGGATAACGGTGTTCTCCTGTTTGGTGAAGGGTTTGACGGAAAACCCTAGCTTCGACAAGAAACCAGTCCACGACTTGACGAAGAAGAAACCGAGCAAACCAGCGGCAACGTTCAGCGAAGGGGCTATTCCGACAGTCAGATTGAGCTTGTGGGTGATGATGCAGAACAGCGTCCCGAGCAAAGCGCTCACTGTAAGGCCTCGGACCGTGATCTGCTCCTTCCAGTCGGGAACACGCTCGTCGGAGTCAAACGCCGCCGCCGTTTTCTCCGATCCCGGCAGCAATGCCTCTGAAATCTCCACCAACCCTTGATTCTCCGTCCCCATAACAATAACCCTAGATTCTGACTTTAACCCCGATATTTCGTATCTTAAACGGAGAATTCCCGACGGCTTTCACCGGAAGCGGTCCGAATCCTCCTTTTCCCCTCCAAAGTCCCGAAGCTTGTCCGCAAATTTTCAAAGGAAATGATTATGCCCCTTCTCACCCAAATTTCCGAAATCGCAGAAATACCGATCGTGAAGAGAACGAGGATTTGAAGAGTCGCGGTTAAAGGTATCAAAACGGCGAAGATATACGATTAGGGCAGATTGCTCAAATAAGCAATAAATCGCCTGGTACACCTCAAAAACATCACTCTCTCCCTCTCTCTCGAGATCTTTTCCATTTTAGGGTTTTCTTTCCTTTTTTTCGTTTTTAATTGCTCTTGCAAGCGGCTACTTCTGGTCTTTGTATCTTCGTTGAGTTCTTCTTCTTCGAGATTAGCTCTGTCTGTTTGATTGATTATGGTCGTTACTGATTGATCAAAGAACTTTTGCTTTGTCCATTTTCGTCCAATCTCCGAGAAGGGTTTTAATCCGTTTGCCCCGATTCGGTTTCCTATTAATGAATTTGAGAATGATTCGAACGAACTTTCATGGAGCTCTGATTCTTGTCTTCATCCTTCGATGATCTCGTTTGCAGGTATGAAGATGGGTTTCTGTTGTTGTCAGAGTCAGCCATGGAGACAACAAAGTTGAATGTCTGCGTTTGATTTGTTGGATGACTTTGACTTCATTTGACGGACTTTGTCCCTGAAATCTAGAAATTTCTCCGAAACAGACAATGATGTTATTTTTTAAAGGTAAAATCCTAAAAAAACACTAAATTTTCTAATTTAAAACAATACTGAATTTTGTTTTTTATTAAATAAATATTTTTAAAATTTATAAAAAAACAATTAATTTATCTATGTTAAAATAAATAAAATGAATTGATACAACAACAAGGCCTCATTCCAAGTTTTAATATTTTTTGACAATAATAGAAAAGTTTATATTTTTTTATCATTAAAAAGTTTGGTACTTTTTAGATTTGCTTGAAATTTAATATTTATTTGAAATAAAAAAATTTGTGTTTTTTTTTCAAAATTAGATGGAACGTTTGAATAAGATTAAATGTTTAAACCAAAAAGAAATGATTAAATGTTATTTATGGATTTTTCTTCTTCAGTTTTTTTTTAAAAACTAATTTTCTTTTCAAAAAGGAATGCGTCCCTCAAAATAATTTTTGAAGAATAAAAAACATAAAAAATTAAATTATTGAAAATATGTGGTTGGTACTTGGTAGTGTACTCGTTACTATTTGTTAATGAGTAATCAATGAGGCTTAACCTGTCTTAATTCAAGCACGTTGAAGGGAGGAGACCAGGACGGCGGCAGGACCAAAGACATCAACTTGTCACTTGACTTTGGTTTCTTTCTTCAAGATTCATCGGATCGTCGGTGGAATCCATTGCGCTCTCTCTGTCTCTCTCTCTGACGAGGTCTTTTCCATTTTAGGGTTCGTCTTTCTGTTCCTTTACTGTTTTCATTTTTCTCACAAATTTCCCGTTTTAATTGCTCTTGCAATCAACTGCTTCTGGTATTTGTATCTTCGCTGTGTTGCTGTTCTTCGATATTAGCTATTTGGTTCTGTCTGACTGAGAAAAACTTTTGCTTTGTCCATTTTCGTCAAGTTTCTGACATGGATTGTAATCCGCTTACCCTGATTCTGTTTACAAATCAATAAAATTTTTTTGTTCTTACACAAAATTTGAGTACGATTTGGTCAAATTCTGGTTCTTGCCGTCATTCTTTGATTATCTCGTTTTGCAGGTTATGAAGACGGGTTTCTGTTGCTCTCGGACACGGAGACACAACGAAGTTGAATGCTTCTGTGTTTGATTCTGTTGGAAGAATTTTGACTTCCTTTGATGGAGTTTGTGTCTGAAATCCAGAAATTTCTCCGAAATGGAAAGAAAAAATGGATTTTTCTGGTTGGAGCTGTGGCTTTCACTCATATCTTACTTTTCCAATCTTTAGTTGTCCCTTTTGACAAGCTTAGATTGTCCGATGAGACGGCTTCATCAGAAAACGCTGTTCTTAGAAACCGGTTTTCAGTTCAGGAATCCGATGTTTCTGCTGCCTCTGGACTTTATGTCTTGGAGAAAACTGATCATGTTTCAGTGTTTGGTAATGACGATGGCCAAGAAAGAGGGAACAGCGTGGTCATGATGGGAACCGGCTCTCATGGCAATGATGGTGAATCGGGTTTGAATGCAGGTGTAGATAATGACATAGACGACGATGAAGGGTTAGATGACAGGATTGATTTAGAGAGATTTGAAGACGAAAACGATATCGTCGAGGAACTAGCTGATAGTAGCAAAGACCGAATTCCTCAAGGGAAAGCTGACAAGCAAAGAGAGGAAGTTTCGATGGATAAGTACACGAATCAGGTGCAGAAATTTGAGTCCTCAAAAGCAAACTTATCGGTACAGAACACGAAGAATGTGAAAAGACCTACATCAAGTGTAGTCTCCATTGTCGGTAATGCTACCTTGACCAGGAATCTCCATGTTTTAGAGAACGGTTCCTTGCCGATCTCTAAGCGAGTGAAGAGGAAAATGCGGTGTGAAATGCCACCAAAGACCGTGACTACGATAAATGAGATGAATCAGATACTAGTAAAGCACCGTAGATCTTCACGTGCAATGGTTAATAACTCCGATACGAAATTCCGCTTTTGGTTTCTTTTAGTAAGTTATTGTGAAATTGACGGGACCTCGTTTCAAATGCAGCGACCACGTTGGTCTTCTAGACGGGATGAAGAGATATTGGCTGCAAAGAAGGAGATAGAGAATGCTCCCGATGCATCAAATGATCGACAACTTTATGCTCCAATCTTCCGGAACGTTTCCATGTTTAAGAGGTAACAATTGCAGAACCTTTATTTCGATTTTATCGTTGCTAATGACCATGTAGTCGTATGTTCCAGGAGCTACGAGCTTATGGAACGGATACTCAAGGTGTACGTATACAAGGAAGGTAGCCGGCCCATTTTCCATACGCCGATACTAAAGGGATTATATGCATCGGAAGGATGGTTCATGAAACTGATGGAAGGAAACCGGCATTATACAGTGAAGGACCCGAGGCGTGCTAACTTATACTATATGCCGTTCAGTGCGCGGATGTTAGAGTACAAACTTTACGTGCGTAATTCTCATAACCGAACAAATCTACGTCAGTATCTTAAGGAATACACCGAGCATATTGCTTCGAAGTACCCTTTCTTCAACAGAACGGGTGGAGCCGATCATTTTCTTGTCGCCTGTCATGATTGGGTACGTATCTTACATATCGGTACCGTTTTTTAAATCGAAAAAAAATCAATATGGCATTGCATCTGGTCGATGTCGAATGATATTTTCACGTTTCTGAACATGTAAACAGGCACCATATGAAACAAGACACCATATGGAGCATTGCATAAAAGCGCTGTGCAACGCTGACGTGACCGCAGGGTTCAAGATCGGGAGAGACGTCTCTCTTCCCGAGACGTACGTCCGAGCGGCCAAAAACCCGCTTCGGGATCTGGGCGGAAAACCTCCGTCTCAGAGGCGGATTCTCGCGTTCTATGCGGGAAGCATGCACGGTTACTTAAGGCAGATCCTGCTAAATCACTGGAAAGACAGAGATCCCGAGATGAAGATCTTCGGGAGAATGCCACGGGGTTTCGAGAGCAAGATGAACTACATCGATCACATGAAAAGCAGCAAGTATTGCATCTGCCCGAAAGGGTACGAAGTGAACAGCCCGAGGGTCGTGGAATCGATCTTCTACGAGTGCATTCCCGTCATTATCTCTGACAATTTCGTGCCTCCGTTCTTCGAAGTTCTCGATTGGGACGCGTTCTCGCTCGTTCTGGCGGAGAAAGATATCCCGAGACTGAAGGAGATATTGACGTCGATACCCGAAGAGAAGTACCTGAGGATGCAGACCGCAGTTAGGAAGGCGCAAAGGCATTTCCTCTGGCATGCGAAACCAGAGAAACACGATCTGTTTCATATGGTGCTTCACTCTATTTGGTATAACAGAATGTTCCAGGCAAAGCGTAGATGATGATGATGATGATGATGATGATGATGGTGATGATGATGATAAAAAGGCTCTTCTTACAAGAGTCTGTTTCTGTTAAAGATTTTTGCAGTTTTGTTGTTGTTGTTGTTTGTAACATGTGAAAATGTGAGAAAAACTATGTGGGTTGGAGTTTATTTTTGTAAATAAATATTTGTTATAATTTGGATTTTCGAAGAAAGAATGGGTGGTGTTTTACCAAAGTAATTTCTGATAATTAACATTTACGGCGTTGTAAATATGTTTGAGACAGGAAAGATCAGTATCTAGAGAGATGTTTTACCATCCGTGCAGGCCGTCACATTTTGGATTTCCTTAGATTCGAAATCTGATTTTGTCATTTGGATGTATACAGATATCTACATCCGATTTCCATGGAAAAAATATGAGTTATTTTAGAAATACTTTTGCAATTTTTAATATATAGGGAAGTATTTTTTTGTAATTTTCAAAAAAAATATACAAAACCTAACTCAAAATTTTTATATGATTAAGTAGAATAAGATGAAACTAATTTGATTTAGTATTGTAAAAGTATATGCAAAGTATGTTTTCACTCTGGGTTTAAATCTAAATGTGGAAAAAAACATTCACCTGAACTTCACCGATCCTTTAGGATATAGTCGGGGCAAAGATCCGGTGAACTTCTTAAAACCATAAGGTGATACCTTATTGAACCTCTTAAAATTCTACCTGTGGATTCTAAAGAATCAATAAAAGATGTCGAATCTAAATTGGCGACTTTCGTTTTTGCTCCATGCAGGAACAGAGAACACAAGCTCCCAGATTCTTTCGTTTATCTACTCATTCCGGGTATGTTAAGTAATCAATCATCATCCAATTATCAGAACTTAGAAGTTTTATTCTGTGTCTTTGTCATCCTGAATGTAAGTGTAGATCGGGAATAAAGAAACTCGTCGGATTATGGAGTTCTTGATATGCATGATCAAGGTAACAACAAGATTCACACTAATCAAGATTTAACCAAAACGGTTTCTTTCTCATTCTGTTCTTGCGTTTTTGCGATGAAAAAGGCGATATCCGAGTGTTGGAAGACCTAGATGATCGAAGACAATAGTTCATCGAGAAAAACAGACTCTCGGACACGGTTCCTCTCGTATCGTTCCACTCAGAAGCGAGAATATCTCCGAGCGTTCTAGCCACAATGACGCATATCGCTCACATTGAAATCTCGTGGCTGCCTCTCCCGACACTGAGGGAAGAATCCGACTACGTCATGGAAAGAGGGAGAAAGGTTCCAGTCATAATCCCCGTTTCAGTAGTAATGGCGATTTCAGCTATGCATCTTCAGCTGAGATATGGAGAGAAGAGCGACGGCCTGGTCCTTTATGGTTTATTCTTCGTCGAAAATCGATGTGGACGAAGCTGATGCATCAGAGATGTGTGAAGCTTTCTTGACAATGGTGGTGGAGATCGGAGAGGCAAAGTAAGAAGCTAAGGGGGAAATGGAAATTTGGCAATGTGAATTGGATTTCCGACCAGATCAATCCAGATTTTTGAGCTCGGATTGTTCCGATTAGTTTTGTTTAAAAAAAAAATAGGAATAGGTTCACGAATTACAACCAAATTCAGTAAAATACATTATATCAAAGAGCCAATTAAATTAGTGGCCTAACTCATTAGGGCTGATCTTTTCGGATTTCAATCAGATTATTTTTATTTTAAAAAAATTAAAATTATTTGGTTTTAATATCGAATTCAGTTTTGTTTCGATTTGGAATCTGGTTTTATTGATAAAAAAAATATGAATTTTCAAATAAATTTTCAGTATGATAGTTTTTTTTTTGGTAATGTTATGATAGTTTTTTTTTTATATTTTGTTCGGTTCAAATTTGATTTATTCAATTTAGAGAAATTAGAATCATCGAGTTCTTATATAGCATTCGTTTGAATTTAGTTTTTCGGGTTTAGAGAATATATTTTTTAAAAATTTGGAAAGATTGATTTAGTTATTTCCTTATAAAATAATAAACTACTATTTTCTAATAGTAACATGTTCACGAAATAAAACATTTTGGATTCGAGTATAGACACGAAATCTTGTTCGATCGCTTCTGTTAGATATTTTGTAATATTATATTAATTTTTGCAGCTGCATGCATGCGATCACTAAGAAACATATCTTATTATAATTATAATTATTTATTTGCGTCGATAATCATGATCGTAAGAGTTGACTATTTTTATATATATTGGGAGTATCAGATGTGACAACTCATCATCAAATGAAAAAAACAAAACGAACTTTTGAGATATTTTTTTTATTATTTTGTGATCAAATTTATTTTTAGATTTATTTATGTCAAAACCCTTATAGCTTTTGTTCTTTTGGTTGGACCAAATATCGAAATTAAAGATGCATTTTATCATTTGCTTTTTATAATGATTATTATTCCAAATCTATCACTCACATTTCAAGCTTTTTGGTATAGTTTTCTTTATTTTTCATCATAACTAAAATAGTATCCTTGTTTCCATTTTATGAGCAGCGGGTGACAGAATTTTCTCTTCAATAAGAAAAATCAAAGCCATTTATTTAATTATTATAGTATCGTATAATATTTAACAAAAATCATTTATAAATTAAAAAAAAGGAGAGAGATCAAGAACGTGATCGAAAATCGTGTAGAGATGCATGATAAATAATGATGAAGACAACCGTCAAGAATAATTTCCGTATACATTATTGTTTTGTTAAACAAAAATTGGGTATCCACAAAATTTTAAAAGTTTTCAATTCGAGCAAATAAGTGATTAAATAATTATTTAAATTTGAAAAGGAAACATTGCGATATTGTGACTCGTGTATCTAATAAATTATTCTGATATTTTTGGATATCTGAAATGATAATCATTTTTTAAGAATTTTTTTCACAAATAATTAAATTACACTACGCTTGTGGATATGTCACAAATAATCATTTTTGAAGACAACGCCGGATTTATATTATTTACAAATCCGGACCATAAAACTATTATTACATATTATAATGGGTGAATGTATAATGATCCGTTATAATTGGATTTAACAAATATCATTCGCAAGATTCTTTGAAATTAAAAAAAAAAAAAGATTCTTTGAAATTTTGAATTTGATATTTGATTTTTGAAGATCTCTTGGATCTCAAATGAATGAGACTAATAGATTTTTTTATTGTTCCTAATTTACTTTTAATCAGAAATACTAAATAGTTGTAAATGTAAGCTCTAAACTTTCTATCTTAATTTCTTAACCATAATTCCAAAATCTTATATCCTAAATCAATTTTAAACTCGAAACTATAAATAATAAAATCTAAATCTTAGAGTTTAGAATTGGTTTAGAGTGTAGGTTATGATTTAAAATTTATAATTTAAAAGTTTGGATTCAAGATTTCTAACGTTATTAAAATAAAATTGTCAATTTGACCTCATCATATATATTAAAAAAAATATTATTATCACGATTAATAGGTTGCCTCAACAAATACAATTACAACGTCCTTTATAAAGCTAGTAGGTGTAAAGATCCATCGGATTTAGATGCATTCACGAATCATCCTAACGCATGTATATATATATATATATATATATATATATAAACAATATGTAATTATATATGGGGATCTTCTCCAACTCTATTGGTTTGAGAGCCCACTTCCTGGAAAAGAGGTCGTGAGTTCAACACCCCGAATATGAAGATTTCTCCATCGCCTGTCGGTTTCGACCGATTTACCTCTCATGTGTTTGCAGGCTCGGGTGCATGGATCGGAGTAGTCTGGGCTCTTTAGGGCCCAGGAAATCGGCTTAAAAAAAAATGTAATTATATATGTGTAAAATCACAGGACATGAATTGACAAAAGACTTCGTTTGCGCCATATTATTTTAATCACGTGTAAAGATATCTAATCTTTAAGAGTACAACAAATCATTTTTTTTAAATTGGATTTTAATACAACAAAATAAATAACTTATTTTCTATTTTGGCAAAAAAAGTGTCTGCATAATTAAATTTCCATAAGTGGGGGAACTCGTTTGTATTAATCCCTAGAGAAATTCATCAATATTTTATAATAAAAAAATCTTGTAACTATATAACATATAATATAATATGTTGAGTTATTACGTAGAGGCGGAAAAGGGGAAAATACAGAACGGAAGCACGTGTGTTATGGGCATACTGTACTCGATGTTGAGTTATTAGACTGATTTAAGACATCGTCATTAAATCTCTTATTATTTTATTATCATTTCTATTAAATTATTATTTTATTATGATAACTCGGACCCAGGTCGGTCCTCTGTTCCCTTTTTTTTCATTCTTTAGTATTTTTCCAACTTTAAATAATATAAAAAAAAACTATTTCAACGAAATTATCAAAGTTTTATATCTAATAAATTATGTTTTTAAACTTATGAAATATGAATTCTATATTTTTTTGTCTTTTTCAAAATATTGCATTATCAATTTATCAATATGTAATGTTTGTTGAATTTACTATTCAATTAATTTAGCATTTAGAAAAATACGAAGAACAATCTGAAATCTCAGAAAAGACTCAACTTATTTAAAAATTTATTTGTAAATATCAGATATATTCATATATTTGATTTAATAATATTATTGAAATTTAGTGAATATATATTACTTTTCGAATAACGACAAACCTAAACTACGACATTTTAATATTATTAAAAAAATATTAAATACCATTTACCTCTAAAAATCTCTGCTCTCTCTTTCCTACAAAACCCCCTATAAAACTCTCATGCTTTCATGTGTTTCTCTCTCTCAGTGAGGCTATGAGTAACACACAAGCTGCATCGCCTGACTCGGTCTCCGCTGACTCGCCCAACTCGGAGACCGAGTCATGCACCACTACTACTTCTCTATCACCACACCCTTCTCTCTCGACCGAGTCGTCCTCACCCGACTCGGACCGCAACCCACCAGAAAACGCCAGGAAACGGCCGAGATCAGACAGCAGTCCACACCAAGTTTTTCGCGGTGTCCGAATGCGCACGTGGGGGAAATGGGTCTCCGAAATCCGAGAACCCAGGAAGAAGAATCGGATCTGGCTCGGTACCTTCGCCACAGCCGATGCGGCTGCGCGTGCCCACGACGCGGCGGCGTGTGCTATCAAGGGCAGCTCCGCTGTGCTCAACTTCCCGGAGCTAGTCGGTTTTCTCCCCAAACCGGCCTCCAATTCACCCCGGGACGTCCAAGCCGCCGCCATTGCCGCCGCCGCCATGGAATTTCCCGTAATCGCCGCCGCAGTATCGGCCTCGCATTCATCTTCGTCGTCGACTTTGCCATCATCCTCTTCATCGTCGTCGTTATCGTCGGAGACCCACGATGAATCGGCGACAACATCGGACGAGCTGAGCGAGATAGTGGAGCTCCCGAGACTGGGGACGAGTTACGAGTCAGCCGAGTCCGGGGGCGAGTTCGTGCTGGTCGACCCGGTTGACGACTGGGTCGACACGAGTGCAATTTGGGAGCAAAATGAGGGGCAATTTGGGTATTTCTCCGATGATTTTATTCACGAGAGTGTGATCGCAAGTGGTTTTGGGGCTTTCTTGTGGTAAAATTAAGTTTTGTTCCAAATTTGTTTTGTATAAATGCATTTATATTTACTTTCCATATTTTTTTTAAAATTTAATTTTTACTTTTTATTAATTAAATCGTTTCCTATAGTGTCCATTCCAAGGACTAAAAATACCTTCCTTGCCTCTCAAGATGTTATTATTCCCTTTTTCCTCCTTTTTTTTCCCTCTTTTTCCTTTTAATTAGCTAAATTAGAATGTTACAAAATTAAAAGGGATATATTTCAATTAAACACCCACATACCCAATTTCTTTTTGGATTTGCTAATTTACTAAGAAAGAAAAAAGTGATGCAAGATGTCAAAATTTTGAGGGAAGTGATAAAAAAAAAAGTCGAAATTAATTTTTTAATTAAGAAATTATATAAATGGATTTTTAGGTGAGAAAATACACGATATGAAAACTACATTATACTCATAAAAATTATTTAAAACGCCATAAGCATTTCTCATACATTTTTTTTTATTCTTCTGCTTCATCCAACTCCTTGCATCTAACTTTGATCTACACCATTTATCTCACATTTAATATAAAATAATTGCTACAGCATTCAGAATTCGTACCGTCTTTTTTACGTCTTCATTCTTAACGTTATATTGTCTTTACAATAGCGCCTTCCATGTTTATCTTATAATTTCTTTTAATATATATTATATAGTTTTTTTTTTCAACTTTAATTAAATCAAAGACGAGAAAATTGTAATTTTGACAAAGGGTGTTCTTCCTTTAGCAAAAATAAAATAAAAAGGTTCTTTACCTTGGACCAGTTCGGTGGTGTGTGTATATATATAGGTTTTAACAGCAGGCGGTAAAAATAAACTATGTGAAGTCCCATTACGCTTCATGTTGAACTGAAGATAATTAACAAATGGGAAACTGTATTTCTTATAATTTTATTTGTTAATTAATAATTTCTTTAAGTGGGAAGTCTCGAGACTCTTGCTTTGGGGTTTCAAAGCCCTCACTTTTCATAATTAGTTTTTTTTTTAATGAAATTAATTTTCACTATAATTAGTTAAAACACACATTTATGTTCTGTGTAGGTGAATCAAACACACATATAAAGACTACGTTTGCCCTTCCACTATTTTACCCTTTTTGTCATTTTACAATACTATCGTGTGAATCAATATTTTAATAGAAAACCATAATGTATATATATTGTAATGCACGGTCACAAAATAATATGATTTAATTAATCCATATATTTTAATAATTTTATTTTTTGTATGTCTGGTAGTGAATTCCTACTAAATAATACTATAAACTTTCAAATAAACAGCTAGAAAAATATCGAAATAAAAATCAAAATAAATAATTATTGTATACTCAAAATAAATAATAATTTTTTTTGTATCAAGACCGATTGACTTGATACAAAAGATTGATCCGAATAATGAATAACAAAACATATGGACTCAATGAGTTTAATTTTCATCAAGTACAAACAAGTCTTCCTAGTTGCAATTTCGAATATCACAAAAGGATATTCCAAATAATAAAAAAAAAAAGGTTAGACACCACCTTGGATTACCCATTATCAAAAAAAAAATTAGAAATTACAGAAAATAAAAAAAGAAACGTAAAATAAAATTATTATATTAATTTTTGTCGAAATTAATATAATAATTCCACATATATATTTAATTTAAAACATGTTGAGAGAAAAAAAAAGTAAGAAAAAGAAATAACAGAAGAATATATAAGAAGGTTCCTTTCTTGTCTTGTTGCGACTCAAGTAAAGATACTGTTGTCTTTGATGGACATCCCAACCAACCTAATAAGCTGTACCTCTCCTGTCTTCACTCTCTCATCATCATTTAATCACGTTTTTT
Organism: Tarenaya hassleriana; assembly: GCF_000463585.1. Classification (NCBI taxonomy): domain Eukaryota; kingdom Viridiplantae; phylum Streptophyta; class Magnoliopsida; order Brassicales; family Cleomaceae; genus Tarenaya; species Tarenaya hassleriana. Next base: position 1,920,818 of record NW_010965304.1, on the reverse strand, counting down.
TTTTCTTTAAATTTGTCGTCTTCTGATTTCAATGTATACTGGTCATGTCATGGCGATGGATGACGATGATGATGGTGATGATGGATGGTGATGATGGATGGTGATATGTGCATCATCGTAATTATAGCAGAAAAAACGCAGTTAAAAATGTATTATCATTAGTTATAACAACAATTATCGACGGTATAATAACAACTAAAAGAAACACCAAATATATGAATAATCATATGATATCGAGTTGACATAAAAATAATTATCATGTTCTATGGAAAAGCACTTTGATAAGTCAAAGACATAGCCTGTAACTTTTCTTGCAAGTGAACAGTTAATAATATGAATTTTTTTTTTGGTTTAGTAAAATAAATATTGTAATTAAACAAGCACCTATTGTGCATTTCCATTAGTTTAATTTCTTGAGATCATAAAATAAAAAATTATTTCAAATAAATTTCTAAAAGTTGAAAATTAACGAATAACAAAAATAAATAAAAATAAAACGTACTATAATAAGATATAGACAAATACAATACGTTATTTACACATTCAAAGTGTGTTAACATTCTATTTTATATACTATACAAAAAATGCACATTTATATGTTCACGCTTGACTTTTCTAAAAAGAAATATTTTACTACAAATTAGTACATTTTTCCATAAAATACGGATATTTTTTTTTTGTTTATACTATCTTTTATTTCAAGTTATTCAGCAAATATTATTATATATGGTATGAAATCGAGAACCGAGTTAATCTCGGATGTCGCAACCAGTGTGATTCAGAACCAATTATTGAAGAGCAAGGTGAAAAATAATAAGTAAACACACTTGTGAATAATTTGAATATAAATTTACAAACAAAAAAAAGCTTAATATAAATACATAAATAAATTAATCTTCGTGCTGAGAAGTTGCTTCGAGAGTGTTTACATTTACGTTGACCTTCATGTGAAATCCTTTGGAAATCTCACTTATTTACTGTTTTATTGTTTAATAACTTAATCATATCCTAAAATAATTAATTTATATACATATATATATATATTGAACATTTTAATTATTTTCCATATTTCTATCATTTCTTTATGTTTAGATCTTTATTTCTCGTGTGTGCACTTAATTTCTTCGAGCATGCACGTCGCATATATGCACACATGAAACGTGTAACAAAAGTAGGATTCCAAAATCATGCTAAGATCGATAAAATTTGGTTGGAATTACATAACTATAACGTGTAGATACTAAGTAATTCTTTTATTGAAATAATTAAAAACTCAGATTTTTTTTATGCCTTCATTTTCAGAGAAACCTTTCCCATCGGGGGCACTTAATCAAAATAATTAATGGCACCTAACCCACGATTTCGATTTTCGAATACGCCGGTTACTCGGTGGTTGTATTTCTTGAAATTACAAAAATATTCATATCTACTCTTAATCCCGTGAACCATCGAGTTTTTGAACACCCTAGACCGTCATGTCGAGGGCACATCTATCTTGGTGTCATGCATCGTCATCTCCATCCAAACTGTGTAGGTGAACTAGTGGTAAGACAACACGCAAAGAATGCTCTTATCCGAATTCAAACTTAAACGTGATAAGTTATTCACCCGAATTTTCTGGATTATTAAAAAAAATAAAAATAAAAACTATTCATGTCTCCACATATTGGCTGGTAACTTTGTAGGTCCGCGACACATTTTTAATGAATGTTCTCGAGTTGCTTCGTTGTGAGGTCTATGAATTCATTGCCGAAATTTTCCCTGCATTTATTTGATTGAAGTTTGTTGTATAATTGCCACAAATCTTTCGTCGTTATTTTTTTAATGCGCATCGATTGATAGCCAGAAGAATGTGTAGTTCGATCTGCATTTCTTGATTCATTAATTGTAACGAAATTCAAAATTTTAATACAGAGACTAAGCAAGCAGCTCAACTGTTTAGAATCCTTGGCAAATAAATATATTAGCAATTGTTAGTCGACTCTTTCGGGGATAATGTGGGCAGTCGGACCAAATGTTAGTGGCCAATACTCCGGTTCGGGTATGTAAAACCGAATCGAACCGGACAACACATAATTCTGTCTAATAAATTTGAATAAAATCGAAACTGACATAATACAACCGAAACCCAGAAAACTGTAGGGCGGATTTTGTTTGCTCATGCCAGAAAGGCAAATAGATCCAATACCCCTATGGATCTGTTATTATCCAGTAGATCTTGTAGAATAAACACCCGTGAAAGAAAACCCAAATGATATAATTCTTAGGGTTTCATCCAAAAAAAAAAAATTAGGGTAGCTAATCTATTCATAGCTTTTGAATGAAAGTTTTTTTTTTTATTTTGTAATATGAGATTAGATCATATACTTTGGCAACGGACACAAATTAACGGTCCATTTTATGAACCGCAAAATTTGATACATTGTCTGTATCAGACAAGAGGTGAGTTGTGGTCGTAAACACAATGGGTCCGAAATTTATTTAAGGTCTTCTCGAAGAGAAGATGAGTTGTCTGTATCAAGCTAATAGAGCTCGCGTGCCTTGAACGCCAAACGCCAAACGCTAAATCGTTACGTCGTCGTTTAGGCTCCCCTAGCAACTATTCCTAAAATAAAATTAGTTGGGCCAACTAATTTGTAGGCCCACTAGAAGGCCCAATAACTTTCACGATATCATTTGCACGACGTCGTATTGTTGCCCACAACTTCGTTTACCCGGAGTTTCTCTCTCGAACCATCGTCGTTTTTTGTGAAACTTGTCGCCATGGACAGCAGCTGCAACGCCCCGCCGTCTACGTCTCCGGCGGTGGATCACGGCGATACCGAGGAACAAGCGGTGGTCGAGATCGATGATTCCGCATATGTTCTCGATCTCACCAGTTTTCAGCTCCACAGTCTCGAGGCGGTAGATTTGCGGGCAACTCTGACGGAATTGGACCTGACGGCGAATCGTTTGTCGACCTTGGACCCGAGGGTCGAGAAGCTCTCTAACCTTAAGAAGCTTTCTTTACGGCAGAATCTCGTCGATGATGCCGGCGTCGAGCCGCTGTCCCGCTGGGCCACCTTGTCGGGCCTCGAGGTGATGATTCTCGTCGCTCTCTCTTCTCGATCTTTGGATGTCTGCTTGGTTCCCGAGAAAGTTCTATTGGGGTCTATCGAGATTGTCTGAATCGTTTGTTACTGGTGAAAACGATTCGATATGCTTTCTTCTGTTTGGTTCAATGTATATGGTCTGATGTGCTTCTTTTTCTGAAATGCCTTTTTGGATACGTCTCTTAGTGTCTGTAAGAATCAAAGATTCATGATCATAGGATTTTTCACTAGCAATGAACGTGATTTTCGAGTTTAAGAGATTAGAAATTGATATACATGTTTGTGGCATAGGATAAATAAGAATATCTCCTGCTTTCTGGGTTCAAGCTTGCATCAAGCAAGTGCTTTCTGTATTTAGTTTTTCTGGGTCATAAAGATTTAGAATTCCCTCGTTTTTTCTCGTTGAATTCTGAGGAGGCTGTTGTTTTGCAGGAGTTAATTCTCAGGGATAACAAGCTAACAAAAGTACCTGATATCAGCATATTCACGAAGCTTTTGGTTTTCGACATATCTTTCAATGAAATCCCTTCTTTGGAAGGATTAGCTAAGGCCTCTAGCATGCTGAAGGAACTCTATGTGTCGAAAAATGAAGTTTCCAAGATGGTGGAGATTGAACACTTGCACAACTTGCAGATTCTTGAACTGGGCTCTAATAGATTGCGGGTTAGATCCTTTATTCTGTCTAGTGTGTTTATAGTGAAAATGGAGAGAGCAGTTGAAATGACATGACTGATGCTCATAAATATTTCGGTTGGAGCATAAGAATGAAATGATTATTAACTTGGGAAGATATTTTATCAGAGTTTGAACCTTTCACGTTGTAACTAGAATTTTTTGAGTTTCAGGTGATGGAAAATTTGGAAAACCTAACAAAGCTAGAAGAGCTGTGGCTTGGAAGAAACCGTATCAAAGTTGTAAACCTATGTGGGCTCAAATGTATCAAGAAGATTAGCTTGCAGAGCAATCGGTTGACCTCAATGAAAGGGTTTGAGGTATTATGCATCATTTGGATTTCTACTACAAAACACCGATGCAGACCCTTACTACCTTTCCCTGCATTAACATTGTCATCTTTATCTGCATGACCAAAATGTCTGTACAGGATTGTGTTGCTCTAGAAGAGCTATACTTGAGCCATAATGGTATCTCGAAGATGGAAGGCTTGAATAGATTGGTTAACCTCCGTGTATTGGATGTGTCAAACAACAAGCTCACATCAGTCGACGACATTCAGAACCTAACACAGTACGCATCTGTCTTCATTCTTCAGCCTATTTTCATGTAATGGGTAATATGATTTGTATCCTGACCTCGGCATATCTGTAGGTTGGAAGATCTATGGCTTAATGACAACCAGATAGAGTCACTTGAAGGGCTTGCAGAAGCTGTTGCAGGGTCAAAAGAGAAGCTTACTACTATCTACCTCGAAAATAACCCATGTGTAAGTTCAACGATCATAAAGGCTATCTCTCGCTTGTTCTTCATTTTGTTTATGCATTCCTATGACCTTGTCTGCTTATATGGCATGCCACTTTCAAGCTCTAACACGGAACGATTCGTTCTTTAAAGAATTTCTTTCTGTGATCATATTTCTGGCTTTTTTTTTCCAGGCCAAGTCCCCGAATTACGTTGCTACTGTCAGGGAAATCTTCCCCAATGCGCAGCAAATCGATTCCAACATATTTGGTTAGAGGAAGATCCATTGTACGATGATGTCTGTATCTGCACGTCGAAATCTTGAGGAATCGATCAGGTAAAGAACCCAGATGGCTCAAGAAACATATTTTCATCCCTATTTTGTGCATGCGTGAGAGGAAACTGTTCTCCATCGCCAACACTGTCATATTTGTGTAATGTTTTTCCTGAGCTGCATTTCTTGGTTCTTTTTATCAAAAGCTTCTTGAAAGAAGTTGGAATGAAAAATTTGTAGAAAAAATGGAAAGAAAAATCTGTTCTATAAAGAAAATCAATATGCAATTCAAATGAAAATATCATTATTAACAGTTTAACGAAAATAAATGATATTTTAATGAAATTAATGTAAAAAATAAAAAAAATTAGAAAGATATATTCAATACCTTATAAAATATGATGTTTCCCTATAAAAAAAAATGAGAGTATGTTTAATATTTAGGTATCATATATATATATAGAGAGAGAAAATGTTTTTAAAAAAAAATGGAATTAAAAAGATTTGTGATTGATGTATTTTGGATTCATCGAAAAATTAAGATATCAAGATCATGAGGGTAACAAATCTTAATTTTTAAGAAAAAGATTACGGAGTCGACAATCATATTCGAAATAAAAAAATTTTAAAAGTAGAATATAAAAAATCAAAATAAAATAATTTAAATTGAATTTGAGCTCCCGTATTGGACCGTCTGCTATTTTTCTTTAAGTGCTCGAATCCGTGATACCCAAATTAAAAACACAATATCCAAATCCAAATACAAATCTGAATCTGATCCTGAATCCAAATTCGAATCCAAATCTGTCAAAGGAATATCTAACACCTAAAACCCAATCCTGCACTTACTTGCATTCTTATACGGTTATACCAAAAAGTTCTAGTTTTTTTTTCCACCTTTATACTATATGACCTCATTCGCTAAGATTTTAAAAAAAAAAAAAAAACAGAGCGGGTCATTGTGTTATCCCCTAGCGAATAAAGGGTCAACACGTGTCATTTCAAGTCCGCTCGCACTCGCACGGGACCAGAAACAATGACAAGGGCAAAACTGTAGTTTCACGTAAGGATCTAGTCCGAAACCGTCATTTCGCATCTACTGAGAGTCACGTGTCTCACGTCCCTTCCTTTGGCTTGGAAAAACCTCAATTTCCGCCTCCGACGAACTGAAGTCCTCTCTTTCTCTCTCTCTCTCGCCTGAATCTCGGACCGGCAGAGCTCGACGTCACCGGAGAAAATGGTGACTCCGGAGAGCCAACAGCCGGAGAAGGCAACGCCTTTGAGGCACGCCTTCGGGAACGTTTTGTCATTCGCGATCCTCGTGCTCATTGGGGTCCTTGCTTTCTCGATCCGGCTATTCTCTGTGAGACCATCGATATCACTTCTTAGATCCGATCTCTCGTTTTGTGATTGTTCATTGAAGCTTTCCTGAATCAGATAGTTTTTGTGTGACTGGAGCTGATTGTGCTGTCATTTTGTGTTGTACAATTCGGTGGAGGCATTGCCTTTGATTCTGCATTTGACCCATGTTGAATTTAAGCTGAGGATTTGTATGGAATTGCTTGAAATTTTTGGGTTTTGTCCCTTTCCTTTGAGACTGTTGTCTTTCAAATATCAAAGAAGACAAATGAGAAGAATGTTTGGTCGTTTCATTTCCATTGTACTCTCTATGGATACCCAAGCTTCCAGCTGACTTGGGAAAGATGGAAGAAATCAGTATAATTCCGTAGTAGTTTTCAGTCTTTATCTGTTTGTATTCTTGAAGGACGGTGTTAATCCTTGCGTGTTTTAGCAAATCTCATTCACTCTTTGATTGGTTTACAGTTATGTTTTTAATTCCAATGTGATTTTAGCAATCTCATATTCTCTTTGATTGTTTTACAGGTAATTAAGTATGAAAGTGTGATTCATGAGTTTGATCCGTACTTCAACTATAGAGTCACTCAGGTTACCTCTCTGTTCCTATATCTAGAAACGTATATTCCAGATTAATTTGCTTGGATTCACTCAATTTTGTGTTGGATTTCCTAACTATGTGATGTGATATCCGTTGTCTGTTCAGTTTTTATCCAAGAATGGGATTTACGAGTTCTGGAATTGGTTTGATGATCGAACCTGGTAATGTGGCTCAGAAGTTAGAATTTCTTGGAACTATTTATTGTAACATTCTGAAGTGTTTTTCATGGTTTGTTCTCATTCAATTCTACTCAAGGTATCCCCTTGGCCGTGTGATTGGAGGAACTGTTTACCCTGGATTGACTTTGACAGCTGGAACCATGTGGTGGTGAGTGTAGTTTAATTGTAATAAGTTTTATTTTTAAGTATCACATACTTATTTATGAGTGGTCTTTAACAAGTAAATTCCTCTTCTTCAGGGCCTTGAATTCCTTAAACATTCCTCTCTCAGTGGAGACTGTTTGTGTCTTCACAGCACCTATATTTTCGGCCTTCGCTTCTTGGGCAACCTACCTTTTGACCAAGGTTTGTGGCTTTGTGTGGTAGTGTTTATTGTTTAACATGAAAATTCATATTAGATTCTGGAACTAGGTATTCTAACTATTTTCATCTGCATTGCTAACAGGAGGTTAAGGGTCCTGGTGCAGGATTGACAGCAGCTGTTCTTTTGGCCATGGTAATTTTTTCAAATGGTGTATGTAAAATTCTTCTTAATTGGCATTTACAGAAACCTCTGAACAGCAGACATTTCAGACCCCAGAAAATCATGTGTTATACCTTTTCTCATATTTTTATTTTATATGCTTAAATTTGCTGTGTTGTAAATATATATCATGTTGGATCAGCATGCATCACTCATGTGTCTTTAGTAGAATTTGCCTTTGAAGTTTGTAGATGTTCCATGCCTTAGAAGTTATTTTTTACTTAATGTATATTTTTTCAGGTTCCCTCATATATATCCAGATCTGTAGCTGGAAGCTATGACAATGAAGCTGTTGCTATATTTGCTTTGATCTTTACTTTTTATCTTTATATAAAGGTTAGATTTTTCCCTATCTCACTTATAATTGTTTTGAGTTTGACTGCCAAAGTTTAAGTTTTCTCAAGCAAGCAGCATTGCCTATTCCTGTTGAATATTTTGCTGTTTTAGTAATCCTTGCTATATACTATGTGCAGACACTAAATACAGGATCCCTGTTTTACGCCACGTTGAATGCCTTGGCATACTTTTACATGGTACAACTATGGACGCTGTGTCTTTTCCTTCTCTTTTCATTTTGTTATATTTCCACGCAAATTTCTGATAATTAATCTTTTAGGTATGTTCTTGGGGAGGCTACACTTTCATTATCAATCTGATACCAATGCATGTGCTTCTGTGCATTGTGACGGGCCGTTACTCTTCTAGACTGTACATTGCCTATGCTCCTTTGGTAAGGGCCTTTTATACCTTTTCTGAGAGAAGTTTAATTGTAGAGCGGTTTTTGTTTCGTTCATTGTAGAAGCTGAATATATCATTAACGGTTTTCAGAGGGTGTATATTATTTGTCTAATCAAGCCGGGTGGCTGATTATTCAATATAGTGAAATGTTTTCTGAGCATCCAGTCTTGACACTATACTGAGCTAAAAATCATAATTCATGGATGTTGAGGAATTTGAGAAATAAAATGATTTTGTGCCATGAAATTCCCAAACTTTCAGCTGGATTTTTTATTCAAGAAGATTTAATACTGATTCATTGGTTCTCACTAACAGAAATAACCTTGTGGTGGTATTGCAATCTGAGAAAAACTGTGCGTGTATCTTTGTTTCTAATATTGCTTTTGTCCCTTTGGACTCCATGTTTGTATATATTACATTACTTAAGGTTTTGAACATTAGCTGACGTTTAAAATTCTGTATATGTACAGGTTGTGCTGGGGACATTGTTAGCTGCATTGGTACCTGTCGTGGGATTCAATGCAGTCATGACATCTGAACATTTTGCCTCATTTTTGGTGAGTCTTTTCCCATTCAGTTAATCGGGTATCTTATCTTTAACAGAAACGAGGGAGGGATGTCAGCATTTTTTGGATTACAGATTCTGTATGCGTAATGTTTACCAGTTTCAATGCTTAGTGTGTTAACTATATTTTAGTAGGAGTTTGCTAATTTGTACGTGAAGAGATCCAAAAGTTAGTTGCTGGAAGACTTTGAATTTTTAGGTATTCTAAGTTATATGTCTGATCTTGGGATTCCTGCTATGTAAGAGAAGATTTTAAAATCTTGAATTTCTTTTGGAATAATTACTCCTGAGATAATCTTCTCTGTTTAGCTTCGGATCTCCCAGATTTAGTCGTGCTGCATGTTTAGGTAGTGGCTTTTTAGAATACTCAAAGATTTCATGGTTAAGTTTATGCTTGCTTCTACTGCCTATTGTGCAACTCAACCTTGCTTAATTTACCTGTCTATATTGTGTTTGTAATCTGTGCAGGTTTTCATCGTCATCCATGTTGTAGCTCTTGTATACTATATCAAAGGCATCCTTTCTCCCAAAATGTTCAAAGTTGCTGTGACACTTGTTGTGACTGTTGGCCTGTAAGCATTTTAATATTGTTTTCCTTTCACATACCTATGATAATTTCAAATGCTATTTTGATGAGGGCTAGTGGGGGGCTGTAAGCAATTTAATACTGTTTTCCTTTCACATATCTATGATAATTTCAACTGCTATTTTGATGAGGTCTGGTTGAATTTTATTATTATTTATTTGTCATGGGATGGTAAGCTTATCTAAGTTCTTTGGTTGCTTCAGGGTCATATGTTTCATAGTTATGGCAGTTCTTATAGCGCTGGTGGCGTCAAGTCCAACAATGGGATGGAGCGGTAGGAGTTTGAGTCTCCTTGATCCGTAAGTAGTCTATATTCTGCTGATCTTCTTTCTCAATTTAATTTTCTTTCTCAAATTTTGGGTTGATTCTTGTCCTCATTAGAAGGTTCTTTTTTATCTGGGTTTTATCTGAAAAATATCTTCATAATTCCGTTTTGTATAGAAGTTATGTTTAGTATTGTAGGATTTATTCTAAGAATAGCTTGGTGATTTTGAAGTTGTTCTTTCACGTTAGTAATAGGGTCTTGTAAAACTGATAATTTTGCACTCTGTTGTGGATTTGAAGAGCATGTTATTGATGGCATTGTCTTTGGATTTGGGTCCATACGCAATATACTTGAACTCAGGAAATTTCGAGAATCATTTGAGCGAGCAACATCACACTTTTTCTTAGTTATTATGGTATTTGGAGCTAATTCAATTTGAAAACTTTTGGGACCATTTATCCCGCTGAATTCGATTCAGACTTCTGCCTTCTTCCTCCTCTGACATTGCTTTTTGTTTCTTTATCCTCATGCTGACAGAACTTATGCAAGCAAATATATACCAATTATTGCAAGTGTCAGTGAACATCAACCTCCTACCTGGCCATCCTATTTTATGGATATCAATGTGTTGGCATTCTTGGTCCCTGCTGGAATTGTTGTGAGTTAGACTTCACTGTAGATACAGATTAAAGCTGCATAACATTTATTGGTATTTATCCTTTTTGTGTTGATTATTCTCTTCTTCTTTGTGTTGGTAGGCTTGTTTTTCGCCTCTCTCAGATGCCAGTTCTTTTGCAGTCCTCTATATTGTTACGTCTGTCTATTTCTCTGGAGTTATGGTGAGAAAGCGTGTCTACCTCTCTCATTTAGCTTCTTCTTGTTTCCTTACCTATCCTTGGCCTTTCAACCTTGTTTCCTTCTTTTTTTCCTGATCTTTTAGGTTCGCCTTATGCTTGTTCTTGCTCCAGCTGCATGCATCATGTCTGGCATTGCTCTCTCTCAAGCGTTTGATGTTTTCACGGGATCTATCAAATTCCAGTTAATTGGAAAAACTTCCAGTTCCACCGAGGATGTAAGAATGGTTCTTTCTCCTTCATATTGTCTGTTATGAATCTTTTGTATTTACCATTGCGGACTAATTTGGTTAAATATTTTGGCTGTTAAGGCAGGGGACAACTCTCCTACGAACAATGCACCAAAAGATGATGTTCCTGCTTCTAAGATTGACAAAAGTGAAGAAACAGCAAAAGAGCGGCCCTCGAAGAAAGGCAAGAAGAAAGAGAAAGAGCCCAATGAAAAACATTTTGTTAAGCCCAAGCCTGTAAAGAAGCCTCTTACTTTACCCCTTGAAGCATCTGTAGTTGCTCTTCTTCTCCTTATAATGCTGGGTGCTTTCTATGTGGTATGGAGGATTATCTTCATTTGATCTTATTTCTGAAAGTTTCTGTATTGTTTTTGTGATAATATCGGGACATCTATTTTTCGACTTGTCTTTTTTGCCTGTAGGTTCATTGTGTTTGGGCAGCCGCAGAAGCATATTCAGCTCCATCAATAGTTTTGACATCTCGTACCCGTGATGGCATGCACGTCTTTGATGACTTCAGAGAGGCTTATGCATGGTTGAGCCATAACACTGATGTGGACGACAAGGTGATTATTTCCATTTTCCATTAAACATTCCTCCTTAATCTTGAAATGTAAATGTAAAACTATGATGACATCCGAATGTCATGAATGCAAGTTTGTGTTATCAAATATATAATAATTTTTGACAAATGGAGTTGCCTGAATTATGAACTCGCACCAAATCTTCATGCAGGTGGCATCATGGTGGGACTATGGTTACCAGACAACAGCAATGGCTAATCGAACTGTTATTGTTGACAACAACACATGGAACAATACTCACATTGCAACTGTTGGTACTGCCATGTCATCTCCGGAAAAGGCAGCTTGGGAAATTTTCAACTCCTTGGACGTGAATTATGTTCTTGTCGTCTTTGGAGGTATAGTTGACTGATGGTTTCTTCCTTTGTGTCTTATATTAGAAATCGATTTTCTGATAGGACAATCTTTCAACAGGTCTTATCGGTTACTCAAGTGATGATATAAATAAGTTTCTGTGGATGGTTCGTATTGGAGGCGGTGTCTTCCCTCATATACGAGAATCTGATTACCTGGTACTTCTCTTTCCTTGTCGTTTCTTCTTGCTATGAATTATGATGATTCATTTTCTTTTTCCACTTTTGATACCGAATATGAACTTTTTTTTTTAATGATTTCTTGTTTTGATAAAGAGAGATGGCAATTACCGGATTGATTCTGAGGCCACTCCAACAATGTTGAACTGTCTCATGTACAAGCTCTCGTACTACCGGTATGATATCCTCTCTTGAACACACGTATCGTTCTATGTGTGATTCGGCTTCTTCTGTATGGCCTCATTTATATGTTATCCTCCAGGTTTGTAGAGACAGATGGAAAGGGTTTCGATCGAGTTAGGCAAACAGAAATCGGGAAGAAGCATTTCAAGCTCACACATTTTGAAGAGGTGAGATAAATTCTCTACTCACCATTTCATTAATTGGGTCCTTTTTAATGTTTTGAATATATATATATATATATATATATATATTTAAATTGGGTTCCTTACACTTGGATGGTTAGGCTTTCACAAGTCACCATTGGATGGTTAGGATATACAAGCTGAAACCCCCAAAGAACAGGATTCGTGGGAAGACAAAGAAGTCGAAATCGGTAAGAATATTCCATGCTTAGTTTCATTCTTCCTTCCTGAATCCTATCTAACCTTTTATTTATCTCTGTGAACCTATTGAAATCCACGTCCATCATAAATCACATCATGGTTCGTAATAGACTAGCTAGTTGTTTGAGCTCCGATAGATTTGGCATGGAAATGAACTCTCATACCGACAAATAAATTCTAATAAGGACTAACAGAATATTAACAAAGGGATGGTATTCTTTCAAAGTGTACAATTCCAGCATCTTTTTTTCCGAGATGGCTGAGTGTTTAATGAATGTCGTCTTTTGTTGTTGTGCTGACCAGAAGAAAAGCTCGGGAACGAGCTCAAAGAGATCAACGAAGAAGAACCCGTGGAGCTAAGTAAAAAACCCAGAGCTCTCAAAGTAGGATAATGGTTGTGATGGTGATGATGTAGGTGAGTTATGTAACTCTTATACAGACATCTCTGCTTATCTATGCAGTAGCAGAGATTTCGTAGGCAAGACAAGACATTCGGGTCCTCTTCTTGCCCTGGGATTTCACGGAAATTTATCCTACTTTTTCTCCCCGTATTTAATCGATTTTGAATTTTTGTTGGATGAAATCTTAGCATATTGAATGATGATCCCTTCTAATTGCTTTCAAGAAAACGTATCTTGGAACTCGACCATATGCCCAAAACATGATAATATTATGCATGTGAAGCCTGCTCTCTCTGTGTAATCATGTCGGCCTGGTCGAGAAGACGTCTTAGATCCGAGCCGAAGTGTGTTTGGCCGGCGAGAAAACGCGAGAAAGTCAATGGCAAGCTAGTGAACAGAGAGAAACAGGAGATGGGGAAATTCTGTTATCGGTTTTGTTTGGTGTTGAAGGAAAATTTAAACATTCAAACCAAATGGAAAACAAATTAAATTCAATCTAATCTCAATAAACTTCACTTTAGTTTTATTTAATTTTATCGGAAGATATTCTCGTTAAAGAAAAACCCTATGAATTACAAAAATACTTGAGCGTACTCAAACTGTGATTTTCTATAAGCATTATTTCGGTCACATTTTAGTTAAGGAAAAAGCCAAGACTCGACCCTTGAAACATCTCCAACTTTCATCACAAGGAACACATCAAGTTTGTTGCTTGTAAATACTCAGATCAGCATGCGTTTCCTCGTATCGTCGGCTAAGGTACGTCGAGCATTTGATCGGTGGAAATCTACACGCCGGGAAAAAAACAACGAGGAAACAACGTTAGATCAGGAAAAAAAAAAGCTAAACATTGATTCATAACGAAAGGTCTCAACCGAAAAAAAATGGATGGCTATCGGCCCTCGTTAAACGGACTGCACTGTCGATGTTGCTACGATGCAAAGGCGCAAATTCCACCTCGAGTATCACAAATTGATATCCATACTTATATCCGAGAGTTTCAGGTATCCGAATTACAAGTACCCAACACAATATTTGGATTCAGGGGTATCCGAATCCAAAATTATATTAAAAATATAATTCTAACAAAAAATGCATAGAACTTCGACTACCTGAACTCGTACCCGGAGACAAAAAGTTATTTGTCGCCCAAAATAACCGATTTTCGGTAATTAAAACATGTAGAGAAGAGAGGAAGTTTTGATTTTGAATGAGGAGAACTATGGTTGGTTAGCTTAGATACTCTCATGAACAGAAAGAACTTACTTGGGAAGGTTATTCTCCGACTTGCAAGTTGGAAGACACTCCACAAGACAATCATGACTAGGTTCCACAAAGAACGGAATCTGCAACATGAACAAATGATCATCATCATCATCCTTAACTCGATTAAATACCGATGCTATGTTTTGCGGGAAAAGGAGCTTCTGCTGAGAAGATAAGATAAGGGGCCTTACGGAATAGCGTTCTTGACCATTCCCGAGAACCCGATGCAAAGTGGATCTGTTAATAAGGTACATATAAGATCAGCTCGGAAATTTTCACTTGCAGTGATACAAACAAAGAGATGCAAGTAACAAAAAAAATAGGCTAAATCATTAAGAAACTGATAATCAAGTAATCGCCCTTGATAATTTTCTAACCGGTTATTTTAGACAAATAACCAAAACGTGGCTTCGAAATTAATTGTTCAAATAGGTTTGCTTTTTCATCTCATCAAATTGGTTACGAAAGAAATTGCATTGATGTCACGATATCAACATTTTTAGTCAAGAATTTTTACTTGAAATAGCCATTGCTCCAACGCTCCAGCATATCACCGAGATTCACTATAAAAGCTCTGTACACAAAAGTCCATCAAATATGTATCGCCTCATTCACATTGCCGATACTAACATAATAATAGCTATTCAGAAATTAAGATTGGAGAAAAATCCGAAAATGTCTCATCATACCCTTTAACCGGTGGTACATAATCCCACTTCTGAGGCTTAGAGTTCTTATCCTTGCATATCTGCCATAATGTTATAGTAATTTTCTATGAGTAATCTGGTAATATTAAACGGTATAGTACAAACAAAAACTGTATCTCGAGTTATATGTTTGATACCTGAAGTCCCGTGACAGAATCCGTTGCTAAGAGAGTGATCATTCCGTAATCAGAATGTGCCCCACATGCATACATTCCTTTCAAAGGGTCGGATATCCCTATAGGTAGGAAGGCAATGATATGAGTGTAACGACTTCATACAATTCATTCATATACATTTTGTCTACAACCCTTTTCCGGAAAATTCCACCTTCATAATGTAGCAAACGCATCGTTGCAATAGGCTTCCCGAGCATTTCTGGGCTATCGAAGTAGTTTGCATCCAAGCCGAGTGCCAATGCTAATAATCTTGCAATAGCCATCGAAACCTTCCTGAACATAAAATAACTTATCATAAACAATCCAGCAGGGAATTTTTCAAGGTAATAATAGGTTCCAACATTGTCCTTACAATGCTTCTTGATGATATTTCTCCATTGTCTCGCGCCATCCGGGCAATATATCTACAAAAACAGCAAATTTAACACAATGAGAACACTATGCATCAAGATAAAAACCACTTCTCCGACAGTAACGTGGCAAACCAACCAGCACTAGGCCAAGGATTTGGGGCATAGAACGGTTTGTCCCAATCGGGATCATCTTCAGGCACTTCAATGCCTATGTAATACCCTTCTTTGTAATCACCTATATATACAATGCAATACACATCACAGCAAGAACTGAAAGCAAAATCAATATTAAGATTGTTGCTGTTCAAAGCTAAATCAGACAAATTCCATCAGATTTTTTCTTTTTTGCATGACACGAACCATGGACTTGATTATCAGGATCAAGGATCTCATCAAGAACAGGGGTATAGCCTCTGTGCTTTTCATTTCTCAAAACCTTCATCTTCTCCTCCGATGGGAGAGCGAAAAACTTCTTACTCTGCTCGAAAACCTCATCCATGAACTCCTGACTTATTCCGTGATTAACCACATAGAAGAACCCACAATCCAAACATGCCTGGAACATAAATACCCAGAAAAAATTACGACAAAAAAGCACCGATATCTCCGCCTCAGAATCGAATAATCGTGACAAAAACATAGATCATCTTGTATTAAACCAATCGAAACGAAAAACCCAGAAAATTTATGAAGCACCCAGCACAGAACTGAAGAATCGTGGACCTGTTTGAGGGAAGCTACTGATTGATGAAGATCAGGGCTCGAGAGATCGATGCAATTCAAGGATGAAACTTTCATCTTCGTAGCTTCCTGGGTTTGATTCTCTTCTCGATCCCTCTGGATGGAATCCTTAATTGAAATTGCAGAGAAGATTCAGAGGACGATTCGAGAATTGTGCCGTTGCCGTGTACGAGTGATTCGTAATATATTGCTCTGCCTCTGGCGTCTTCTTTATATTAAAACATAAAATTTCCGAGCCGCCAGTATGAACTTGCGGTCTTCGTTCGTTCAAAAGTGTCATTCGGAAGAGAAGGGGCCCTACGGTTTTCTCTTTTTCCCCTTTTTTGTTATTTTAATTAATTTCAAAGAAATTATTTTTTTAAATAAATAAATAATCATTTTTCTTCTTTCTATTTCCTGTTTCAATATATAATTTCGAACAGAAAATACATTTCAAACTGTGAACCATCCTCACCCAAACAAAACAACAAAAGTGAACAAATGCAATAGGTGTGCAACTAGTTTTTTTTTCTGGTATGTTAGAGTTTTTGGAGTTTATAAAATTCAAGAATAAAAATTTATCATTCAATTTTTTATAATTTATTTTTCTTAAAAATTTGGAAAATTAGATTAAAAAATCAATAAAAAACTAAAAACTACATTTTTTAGACTTATAAATATTATAAAATCCAAAAAATAAAAACCAAAAACTAAAAACTATAACCAAAAATTCAAAATAAAAACCATCTCCATTCAAAACCGGAATTGATAAAAGTTAAAAATGATTAAATAAATAAATCAATTTTTAATTATTTAATTCGATTTGATTTATTCTGGTTTTATTTGGTATATTTCATCTGTTCGTTGAGTTTTATCTGCAAAATAAATTTAATTTAACCGGATACTTTTTTTTTTCAAATTCGTTTGTTTTTTAACAAAACTAATTCTAAATTGTTTTTTTTAATCTCACTCCTTCTCAGAACCAAAAAATGTGTGTGTAGATATATATATATATATACAACCTATATATAATCCATACATTATGATATTTGTAATAAATTATTCATAAAACATCGATTTAACCACAAAACACATAAAATTTACTTTGACAGGAGGATCTCTTGCCGACACAAGGGACATGATCTCCCGCTGCAAGAGAGCCAAGTGGCAATACAAGAGGAATGGTACACGTGGCCACACTGGGTCCGTTTCCCGCCAATTCCCGGATCAACGTATTCCATGCAAACCAAGCAAGCGTACCGGTCCGGGTAAACCGTTGGCATCTTCTCCAACGTGGACTCCACGACCTGATCGGTGACCAAAACGATGGCGTTTGACTCCGTCGACGGGCGATGAACAATAGGCATGGCGAGAGCTTCGTCGAGGTCGAAGAGTAAGTCTAAAACGATGCCGTTTGGCTCCAACACCGTTGTCATCCTCCTTGGGGAGAGAGCCAGAGAGAGAGAGAGAGAGAGAGAGTTGATGCGGAGTATGGTCTCGTGAGTATTTGCGCATATAGTTATATAGCGTACAGTGTGTAAATACAGATGTGTGTGTATATCTACACGTAATATAATATGTACTTTTAATATACTTTATAATTTAAATTTTTTGGATTTCAATCTTTTTGTACTTGTATTAATTTTTCTTCGATTTCAATTTATTATTTCAATATACTTTATAATTTTAGTTTTTTTTTGTATTTCAATCAATATATATAATATATTAGAGGAGGAATTAGTTAAAATACATCTGTTATATAATTATTTTAAACTAAATAGACCTTTTCTATATAAAAGTACATAATATGCTGATATAAAATTACAAATCTTTTTCAAGAAAAATAAAAATTTTATTTCATAAATGTTTCAAAAAATATCATACTGCTGAATAAAAACTAAATTTAACTATATATATATATATATATATATATATATCACTAATAACTTTTGCACTTATTGGCCATATTCTGGATAAGGTCTATCAATTTCTGACAGGTATTTTAAAGAGTTGAAGTTTAGTTCCTCTTGCAATTTTTTTTGAAGTGGGTCCACTTTTATTAGAAAATTGATGTCAATTAATTTGTTATATTCAATAATTCAACAAGTTGGATGAAGCTATTTGATTTGATGGAGAGATAAGTCTTTTGTACAGTTATTTTGTAAAAATTGATAAATACAGATTTTTGTTTGGGATTTTTCCTAATCTTTATAAATTAAGGTTTTTTGTCGAACCAACAAGTGAATAATTTTTCTTTTAATTAAATCAATGTTGTATATAGTAAAAGGAGCTGTTATTTAAAATAAAACTAAGCGCTCTTTAAGATTTATTGTTGTTAAATCATTGTTTAAGTAATGCATGGTCCTTGCTTTGGTAGCATGCATGGATGCATGTCTCATCCCTCAAGAGTGGGTAATCGCGGAACGAAAGAGATGTGGCTAATGCTCAGAATTAAATTCTAATTCATAATTTAATGCTAATATACAAATATTCTATCGTTTCGATTTCAATCTTATTATTGTATTCATTTGAATTAAATTTAATGTAAAATTTGATTGGGAAATAATTAGAGAAACGGTATTTTCGATTCGAATTAATTATTATATAGAGAAAAAAAAGTGAAATTTTTTAAAGTGGACAAAAAAAGCTAAAGAACCGTTAATAACAATAATAATTAAAAAAAATAGTCAACGAATCGTCGAAATAAGAATAAATAAATGTGAAAAAAATTAAAAAGAAGGGCCAAAGTGGTTGATATTGCCATATTTATAATGATAGAGACAGCAGCCAAATTTTCCAACAGCTTCATTGTAGTTGGGCTCTTAAATTCAAATATAATATATTTAATTATGTTACATATACATAGTAATAGCATTATAGCAACGATCCAAATCCGATTTAACAACGGATTCCAATATACATTCTTGCACGCAAAATTAACTAGACAATGATCCGTATACAATTTTTTTCAAGATTTAACTTCTTGGGCATGAACGAGTCTCGAGAACTCGCCGCCCGTATTCTTGAGCCTAGCGTAACTCCCGGTCTCGACCACTTTCCCGTCGGCCACGACCGCAATACGGTCGAGGTTTTTGAGGGTGTTCAGGCGGTGAGCCACTGCCACGACCGTGATGGACCGTCGGGCCATGATCCGGTCCAATGCTTCTTGGACCGCCCGTTCAGATTCCACGTCTAAAGCGCTCGTGGCCTCGTCGAGAAGAAGGATTTTCGGGTCACGGAGAACGGCTCTCGCGATTGCGACTCTCTGCTTTTGCCCTCCCGATAGCTGGACTCCTCGTTCTCCACACTCTGTGTCATACCCTTTCTTCAATTCCCTGTTTCCATCGCCAATGCTTTGGATTAGGGGAAGTAACCAAAATATTTTGAAGAACATAACCGGAGAAATCAGGAAATTGCTTACGAGATGAATTTATGAGCATTGGCGGCTTTGGCGGCCTCCGCCACCTCATCCTCAGATGCTTCGGGCCGTCCGAGGAGAATATTCTCTCGGATACTGCCGGAATATACCACCGGCTCTTGGCTTACGACTGCTGTGTGTTTCCTATACCAATGAACATTCATTTCTCTCAAATCCACGCCGTCGATCCTCACCGATCCTTTCTCCGCGTCGTAGAACCGTTGGATCAATCCGATCACCGTCGATTTCCCGCATCCCGATTTCCCGACCAGTCCCATGCTCGTCCCGGGTTTTACGTCCAACGAGAACTGGCGTAGGACTGGGATTTGCGGCCGTGTAGGGTACGAGAAATCGACTTGTTTGAATTCTATTCTTCCTGTTATTGTTTCTAACTTTGTTCCACTGTTTTCATCTTCCTTCACCTGCACATACATTAGATGTTCCCTGAATTATGATTTTATATCAAATGAAAGTAACTATAGATTCAAGATTTACATACTTGAGAGGAAGGACGGTCCAGGATCTGGAAGACGGAGGCGACGGCTGCAGAGCCCTTGGCGAGGTCGGAAGTCATGCTTCCTGCCTCGGCTATAACCTTTCCCGTGCTGACCAAAACGAAGAACGTCTTGAAAACGTCCCCGGCCGAGATATGACCCTTCTGGACCAACACTCCTCCGTACCAAAAATCCAAAGCCCACGTCATAAACGTCAGGCACTGAGCCGATCCCATCCCGATTCCCGCGAGCCAAGTTGCCTTCTCTCCTTTTCTCTTCGCCTCTTCTTGAGCCTTGTCGAAAATCTGGACAATCTTCCTCGTGGATCCGAAAGACGTGACTATCTTGTGGTTGTATATGGCTTCCGACGCGATTTGGGAGCTTCGGTTTTGCGCGCTTGTGAAATTGTGCGAAATGTTGGAGAGCAATACTTTCTTTGTGTAGAAGCAAAGGATCGTGATCGGTTGGACCGCGATCATGACCAACGCGAGCTTCCAAGCAACGATCAATCCTATGATCATCGCTATTGTGACGCCAGAAATCGTCTGGACGAGTAGAGAGACTCTGTCAGACAATAAGGACTTAACCGAAGAAGCTTCTCCGCTCAGCCTCGAGCACAATGCGCCACTAGAGTTCTCTTCCGAATCGAACCAGGCAGGCTCGAAAGATAAGATCTTCTCCAGCATTCTTAGGCGGAGTCTTTGCGTTAATCTCTCGCCGACTTTTGCAAAGCTATAGTGTTGGAGGAGGTTTAGGACAATCGAGACCACGGTTAGGGAAGAGAATATCAAGCAATAGGTACGTATTCGATCCTGCATTTCTTGAGGATTCTTCGCAAAAAACGCTGAAATCATACCGCCAATGGTCAACGCATAAACGGGTTGGACTGCGCCGAAAGTTGCAGCTGAAAGGCAACCGGTAATGGCGGGTTTCCAGTCGGGCGAAATCAACGGGAGAAGACGAGAGAAGGAAGGAGAAGGGCGGTGAAGGGATGGCGAGGCCAGGATTTCTACATTTGTACTCTCCAACGGGATCAAAGGAGAATCAAACCAACCTGGGCTAGATCTTACACTTAGCCTGCTAAAACTGTTCCTCGCAGGGGTTCTGGCCATATCTTGATGCTCACAAACACTGAACTGTCTCTGAAATCTCGCAAGTTTTGCGTATTTCCCGTTCTGAATCATCAACTCCTCGTGATTACCCATCTCCAAAATGGAACCATCCTCCAGCACGGCAATGTGGTCGGCACCATGGACCGTGGAAAGCTTGTGGGCAATAACCTGTTTTGACAATCAGTATGGTTACTTGTCATACAGGAAACATCGAAAAGATTCGAGTATATACACTATAAGCTATATACATCAAAGCCGAAGAGTTGGAAATTTTATCTATACCAGTGTGGTTCTTCCCATGGAGGCCTGATCAAGAGCATTTTGAACCAGTGTTTCGGATTCGCCGTCCAGAGCACTCGTCGCTTCATCCAGAAGTAAAATCACCGGATTCCGTATAATCGCCCGAGCTATCGCAATCCGTTGCTTCTGCCCTCCCGACAAAAACGCCCCTCGCTCGCCTATCTGTTTAGTTTATCAGATTTGACAAAGATACATATACATTACAATACAATATCTTCACAGGTTGTGTATCTATGTAATCACATACCTTGGTTTCATACCCTTCAGGAAGTTGTGTAATGAATCCATGGGCATTCGCAGCTTTTGCAGCTGAAATCACTTCATCCATTGTAGCATCATGTTTCCCAAACGTTATGTTCTCCCTTATGGAAGTCCCAAACAATGCATGTTCTTGACTAACAAGCGCCATCTGATGCCTCATCCATTTCAGCTGGAGAGTTTTTATATCGAACCCGTCGATCCTTACAGACCCTTGGATCGGGTCGTAGAATCGTTGTACCAAAGCTACCGCGGTAGATTTCCCACTCCCGCTCGCCCCGACAAGTGCAACGGTCTTCCCGGCTTCGATTCTGAGAGAGAAGTCCTTTAGAATTATGGAATCCGGACGAGAAGGGTACCAAAACGTCACGTGCTCAAATTCTATGACTCCTTTCATGTTCTTGTTTATTATGAATCCTTTCGTCGTATCTTCCCCGTCTATCTCCGGTTTTCTGTCGATCCTTTCGAATATTCGAGCCACCGCCACTGAGGCCTCTGTAAAGTACTTCACTTCTGGTAATGTCATGCCCAAAGACCTGCATGAAATTTCAGTAACACATCAAATTTAGCAGCGATACAAGCTATATGTATATGTGACATAAGATGTAAATTTCATCACTGGTACATATACACAAGCTGCAGCGAGAATCTGATCTCAAGACATATATATAAGTCATATAAGCATGTCGGAATCAGGAGGTGATTTTCACTCACAGTCCGCTCAAGACGAAGGAAATCCCGGCTGCGTAAACACGTCCGCCGCTTGCTTCATGGTACATAACCAATCTGCTACCGTACCACGCAAGAAAAGCCCAGATGGCGAAAGAAAGACCGGTACTTCCCACGGCCAGACCTTTGGCCTGACCCTGTTTAATCCCGAGCTTCGTTGTTTTCTCCAGCATATCTGAGTAATTCTTGATGACCCTTTTCTCGGCCGTGAAGGAATAGATTGTCTTGATCGAGCTCAGAGCTTGTTCCACGACCGAGTTCGCTTTCGCATACTCCTTGAACGATTTCTTGGATAAGTAGACAAGGTATTTGCCGTAGGTCATCCCCGGAATGATCAGGAGAAGTAGAGATGGGATCGCGACGAGGGTCAATCTCCATGAGAAGTAAGCCGAAAAGGCGAGTCCGGTGAAGAATACGGACGCGTGCATACAAAATGTCGGCACCTGCAAGAGCATCGGACCGGAAAAATCAAAGATACTATAGATTTTCCAATGTTTGTATAGACATATATATATATATATATATATATATATAAACAAAACAAGATTCAGCAATTCTGTACACACACATATACATATGTATACATGGAAAAGGGCAATGGTAGAGGATGAACTGCAAATTTCGATATATCATATATACTATTTAAATGATTCACCAGACTAACGTACATATCCGAAAATCGGTCCAAAAAGTTTATAACTCTAATGATATGTGGAAGTTTAAGATTTATTTGGTGTACCTTCTCGCTAAGGACTTGTTGGATAAGAGAGGTGTCGTTGGAGATACTGCTGATGATCTCTGAAATGGAAGCTTCTTGTGAATCAAAGAAAGAGACTTCCTGTCTTAGAACAGCTTCCAGATATGTCCGGCGAATCTTCATCACTTGCCTCTCGCTCGTCTTGCTCCAACAGTACCCTTCTGCATCAAGTCAAACCCGACAGCTTATTATATGTAAAATATCCATTTCTTTCGTGAGTTTTAAGGCATTGTAGGTCAATTTCTCGACGTTTTTTCTCTATTGAGCTTCATTTGATTTGGCCAAGATATGTGTATATATATATATA
>NW_010965304.1:1884949-1897145 GCF_000463585.1 Tarenaya hassleriana | reverse complement strand
ATATATATATATATATATATATATATATTGTTGGAACTCGGTCTCTAGCTCGAAGGGCAAAACAAAAGCGTGTTTTGTAGTAAGTTTTCTCATTTTGAATTAGGACATCTTTTAGGGCTGTTGTTTTTGTGGGTATCATGGAATCATTTCCAGATACAGAAACTAGGGTTTTTATATATATATTTTTCCAAAACATTTTCCATAAGCATGTCGTTTTGAGTATAAAATCTTGGAAATAACAAAAATATATTGTAATGGCTAGCTAAAACATTGAGGGAAAAAAAAAGATTCATCAAAAGAAGAAAGAATATTATTATTTTTAGATTACCCATAAATGCCACCGCCAAGACCGCCAATCCCAAGTATACAAAGTATAAACTGCACTGTTTACAAACAAAACCAAACAGCTGATCAAATATATATTTCATGAGATCGATCTTATAGTTAATAGTACAACGATGATAATCAAATATTTCATAGTTATAATATTTCATGAACTATGTGTCTTCTATTCGGGACAACACTAAAACACAATAAAATACGAAAAAAAAGTTTTTTTTTCATGGGATTTTTTTTTTGATAAAATGTGATTGTTTATTAATATATAGTTTCCAAAACTGTTACACGTCTAATGACCGATAAAGCACTCGAAAACAAGGAAATCTCATGCCTAAAAGATATCAAATGATAGACAAACAAAACCCAAAATCAGCAGCAACAAGAATCATATACTCATTCTCAAATGTTCAGTTAAAAAATACCAATCCTCCAGTCATGGGATTTGCTTGCAAAGGGCCAAGGAATATGGAATTGAACGGAATATACTAACCTTTTCAACCTCATTCATGAAATTAATCTCGTGCGGATTGTGCTGACCGTAGCCCAAGCTGTTCATAATCCTGCTTGCAAACACTAGCAAAACATTCGTAGACATTCCATCTCCAATAGCTCCAATGGTCCCAAGAAACATCAGAACGATATCGACCCGGTCCGCGAATCGAAATATTAAAGATATACCCTTTTTTGGTTTAGGAGTCTCCGAATCGGTTTTCTGTAAGGAACCCATCTTTTTTTTTTTCTCTTTTTCTTGAGAGTTTTGCTCTTAGATTCAATGAGAAGAGAGAGAGGGTTTCATGATCTATATAAGTAGAGGAAGAGGAGAGTGATGGTTGTATTGCTTTGAATTTCCATTGAGCACCCAAAGTGCTAGTGACGAAGAAGCTTTTGCTTTTTGTTTTTCTCATGTGGTTTAACAATTTAATATAAACTATACATTTATCAAAAAAAATAAATTATTATAAACTAGCTTTTTCGGTGGGGTTATTACTATTTAAGTATCACTAAAATAAAATAAAAGGATAGCTATTTTTTCGGTGGGGTTATTACACCAGATCCCGGATGGCTATTTTAATAACTTACTCTTACATTTGCAAGTTTGGATAAGATAACTAAGAAAAAAAATGGAAAGGAATGCATCATAATCCATGTGTAATAAATTGTATAAGTAATGTAATCAATGTAATTGTTAGTAATAATTATTCGTGCTTCAACAATCAATGAGATGATTTGGAAAGGACGTTAACGATGACTACCACCGCTCTAAAAGGCTTTCTGGTTAAATAATTTTGACAATTTAATATTATTTTTCTGTAAAAAAAGGCTAAATTACTGTGTGATTAAAATTATAAATTATGTTGGGAGATAAGCATGCAACGGAAGTTGCTTTTCTCTAGGCAAGGCCAGCCTTTGCCATTTTGTCTCATTGTGTATCGCCAAATCTGTATATATATATACACACACATATATACAGGTTAAATATAATATTATACTATATAAAGGAGTGATATCGTGCAAAAAAAAGTTGTTTTTTATTAAAGGGCTGCCAATATAAACAAATATGCATCCGAATCAAAATAAATGGAACTGAATCCGATTTTTATAACCTTGTTTTCCATCTTTTATAACATGAAGCGAGAAACTTAATCAACTTCGATCACTCATGCATGTTCGTTATTTTAATCTCAAATTAATTTCCAAATACTAAATAAGAGGGGCATTCACCTGGATCTCTCGATATTCTGAGAGATGTAGTTGGGCTAAAGTTCCAGTAAACTTCTGAATTATAAAAAAAAAATACTAAATAGGATCAAGATTTCTAAAATATAGTTTGAAAACGTGCGTGGAATGCTGTACTATAATAAGAACTAATTTCTATTTGTTTATATTCGTGTGTATGTGTGTATATATATATATATAAATACAAATCATTGCTATTTGAACCACGTGATTCACGTTTATTTTTATAGGAATATGATTTATGGTAAGAGTGCATCTGAACAAGACCAAACAAAAAGTGGAGAGAAGTGGTTGAGCGGGAAGAACATGAAGGGACACGGAGAATCAAGTGCTTCGTGTCTCCAAATCTGTGCGAATACACGTTTGTTTGGTTTCCGTTAAAGCTTCAGTTAAACGCCATATTTAGAATCTTAATTTAATTTCTCAAATCATATTTCTCACGTGCGAATTAACAAAAATGTTTATCATCGTTAAATCATATTTTTTATGGAACGGATCGTTTCGATTTTATTTATGGAATCGATAATTTGAAAACAAAATAACAAAGTTGATTTGGGTTTAGAACAACTACATTTTTTTCCAACTGGGTCATCTTTAATCCGAATTACAATAAAACAACACTAAGATAAACCACCAAAGTTTTTTCTTAATATTTAAACAAAACTTTTTTGTTCTATATTTTCCTCACGTTTATTTGGCCATTTATTTTGGTCCTTTATAATTAATTTTGTTTAAAATTTTTAAATCTTCAAATGTAAATTATATGGTCCCATCGATATCATTAGAAAGATCTAAATAAGTCACGTCACCATAATTAGATAATAGAACCAGGCCAATTGAAAAATAACACATGATATCTATCAAATTTGATTAACGCGAGGGGGGATGAGATGATCTTCAATACACCCTTTTCTCGTTGGCATGCTAACCTCGTACCCGGATTTTGGCGGTAATTTATATTTCAATACTTTCTTTTGTTTTTCTTTTTAATTTGTAGTTTCTTG
The DNA here is from genome assembly GCF_000463585.1 of Tarenaya hassleriana. NCBI lineage: Eukaryota > Viridiplantae > Streptophyta > Magnoliopsida > Brassicales > Cleomaceae > Tarenaya > Tarenaya hassleriana. Next base: position 1,894,065 of record NW_010965304.1, on the reverse strand, counting down.
AACCACAAAATCTTTCAAACATGGAGAAAATTCGAGAATTGCTTCTTCGAATATTCTATAGCTGCTTATCAAAAGAATAATTTATGTTATAATTGAGAGGTTAGTAGAAACCATAATTTGTTAAATAATTTTTAGGGCAAATTGTTCATCTTGGTCGGACAAAATATCCAAAATACCCTTTTTTTGCTAAACCTACTTCTGCACATACCCTTATCCATATGTGACCATGTGACCAAAATAACTGTATGGTCACATGATGGTCACATTAGTTATAACGTTAAATTTATGGTGATCACACTAAATCATCATAATCACACCTTACGTATCACATTAATCATTTGGTGAAATTATAAAAAATTTAACGTTGTGACAAATGTGACTATCATGTGACCATACAATTAATTTGGTCATATGGTCACATTTGAAAGAAGGTACGTGCAGAAGTAGATTTAGCAAAAGGAGGATATTTTGGATAATACCCCTTTTAGTCGAGAGTTCTCGCATCGTATTCATCACAAAAATAAAAACCACTTTAAAGGTTAGTTTTTCATTTTGCTGATCCAATCACTATTTCACTTTAGTTTAAAAAATATTTATTTTATTTTACATTATGTATTTTGATTTTGATAATGTATTCCAAAAGATGGATCAACTTAATTAGTGCTTGATGACTTTTTTAATTCTGCTTTTACTTTCCATAAGACGACACTCTGAATTTACATATATGAGCTTTTGTCGTGGACAAGCAGAATGGAGAATCATCTTTTACATGCATGTCTTGACAAAAGTCAAACAATTCGTTCTGACGTTTATATATATATATATACCCATATATATACAATTACATATATACATACAAACAGAGACATACATACATACATATATATATATATATGCATATTGAGAATTTTTATGGCATTATTACTAAATAAATCGGTAAATATATATTTTTAGTTTGGCTAAAGCTAACATCATTAAGCCTCGATTAAGATGACCAGACAACTTTACCTCTTTAAATTTAAGCCTTACGTTGCTTGTTGATTTAGACAGCAATTCTAATTAAATATTAATTAATGCACCTAAATTAAGATATTTCACCATATCCAGACAAAGGGAATTACAGGAGTCGGTCATATTATGTGATTGGTGATACATGATAAACTATTTGTTTGTTCTCCTATATATAATTAAATAAAATTTAAATAAAAAGAGGATTTTTCCAAAAATGAATTAACAAAGGTTCTTATACACGAGCTTTTGCGATCCGTTCTATATCATATTTTAAAAATGATTTTTTTTTATCTATGTACTTTTTTGTAAGTAATTAGATTATTAAAGAAAATGCATAAACAAGAAAAATAGTGAATTTAAAAGTTTATGCAATATAAAATAAGCACAAATATTCAAAATTGTATATTATATGTCATAACTAGAAATGTCAAGATGAACTCGATTCGCGAGCTGGTTTTGTATCGGTTTATTTTTATAATTGAACTGGTTCGTTATATGAGTAAACCGATATTCTTAAAATTCGTTTGTAGACGAACCTAACGAATCAACTCGTTACAACCAAGTCAATAAGCCACGAATTGACTAGCAGTTGTGACATTTTTTTTAAAAAATTATCTATGTTTAATATTTTTATTTTTTACATATTCTATAGAAAAAGAATATTTAATTTTATTTTTTATTGGCCATACGTAAAACTTTTTTATATACTTCCATTAAAGTTTAATTGTTAAATTAAAACGATGACCGATAAATCACGAAAGAAATATATTTATAGTATTTCCACAGTAAGGAAATTGACAACACACCAAAGAAATCAAGAAAAAAGGAAATGTACCATGGAAACAACGCATTACACTTACTACATAAAATAGAACAGTACTAATTTGGTTGTGAAATTGTGATAGGCACCACCAATCTCTCACACACCGTATGTGGAAACTGAAACTGATGTACTCAACCAAAGCTTACAATTTTTATCTGTTAAAATGCTAATTGAACTGTAAAGTGTATGAACTAAGACCCAACAAAAGAGGACAAACCTCAAGCTCAAGGTAACAACCAAATGTTGTAAGAATGGAAAGAGAAGAACCACCGTTTCACTATAAGAAAATGTAAATAAGCAAAGAATCTAGCAAGCACTCAAATAACAAGGTCACAAGATAATGCCTATGTACCAACAAATCCATCATATCATAACCAAATAAGAAGACCATAGTCGAAATGATTTCTGATGAAATCATCCACAATGGAAGTGAACACCTCAAAAAACACTCACATGCAAAAGGGGCTATATGTTTAACCAAGAAGCTAAGTATATCACACAAGCAAACACAATGATCCGGAAAAGATCAAAAGCAGAATAGCTTGTCATGTTTTTCTATCAACCAAATCTTCAAACACATCTAAAAGAAATATCCTCAAAGAGACAATCAAACATATCTTACACATATAAATATAAAAAAGCACTTTTTAAACTTATAAAGGGCAACCCGGTGCACAAAGCATCCCAGTGGGCGAGGTTCCGGGGAAGGGTCCAACATTCGAACATGTGACCTCTAAGTCACAACGGAACACATTAACCGATGCGCCAAGGTCCCCCTTCGACATTTTACACATATAAGCATAAAAAAATGGCTGGATTCTAGGGTTTCTGTCCGGAATTGGTTTTTCATTTATTTTGGGTTTTTCTCTATTTATTGTTTGGTATTGCGAGTGTATGACTTTTGATTCAATAATAATTCGTGGAATTCTATCTAGATGGGACTATTAGAATCCATGTAGGATTTATAAAAAGCCGAATTCTTCTTCATGAATAAAATATCAGAAGAATTTTGATTAAAAAAAAAGTTGACGGAAGAACTTACCTAGTTCAAGGATCCCAGACCTCGTTCAGAAGAATTTTATAAACATAGGATGAGACTTGTACCTTTAAAAAAAAGGAAAAGTGATGTCAATCTAGGATGTGATCTAATCTCGTTTAATTTCCTAGATACAACTACCGCAAGTGTACGGGTCAATCGTAGTATTCTAGGGTCGATCACAGGGACACAGATGGATTCAACGATATCAATTACGGGTTCTACTCGGTTTTTGGTCGGGGTAATAAATTGGTTGGTGGTGACGGTGATTAAACTTAAATACAAATCAAGCAAATATAAACAGTGATTTTTAACACAATTTAATTAAGACATTGTAGGTGTCGGGATTTTACGGGTTATGTAAGGATCGCTTCTAAAAATATATTTCGGTAACTATGATCATAATTTAGGAAATTCAAGTGCACATTTGCAAATGATTATTCTCTCGAATATCACCTTATATTCTAGGAATTTCTTCTACCGACCTCTCGGTTCTTAATAGATTGAAATTCCTAAAAATCATTAAGTTCGCTATCACAATTTCCAGGCAATACAACCATCTCTCGATACGAAAATTACCCATTCGAATAAATGATTTCCGAATTCGAATTCCATATCTCTATGTGAATTTAAATTCTAATATCAACAACTCAATTGGCCAAAAAGAATTGCAGCATTAAAATCCATTTATTCGATCCAAATTATAAAATCGTAGTTTACCAAAATTTAATTAAACACGTACGATCCTTACAACCGTTCAACCCCTAACCTACAATGATAAAACTACTCACACATATAGAAATCACAACAACAAAAAATCCAAGAGAAATTCATAGTAAAATAGACAGGGAAAAGAAATTGCTCAATATTTTTGCAGCTCTTCTCTTCCGACTACGCGTGTTGCTCCAATTCTCCAAGGGAAAGCTCTGTGTTTTTCTTTTTCTGTCGAAAGCTTAGCTCTGTCTCCGAATACCCCTCTCTGCGTGTTATGCCTCTTTATTTAAAGACGAACAAGATGTGGCCGACGTTTTTGTTTTCGTCTGGGTACCGCATTTTAAGGGAAAGATGTCGGACATGTCTCACATAATTATTGCTTTACTTTTCACTACAAAACAAACTTTGTAGACAAATTGATTGCAACATCAATATATATATATATATATATAAATATATATATATATTATATTATCTATAGATATATAATACGTTTACATATATATACGCACACATATGTATTAATATATATATTATATACATGCATATATATATATTCTATATATACATATAATTATAATTCTATACTCTGCAAATATATACATATGTATTTTAAATATACCAAATTTTTAATAAAATTGTAATTTATGACTTAAAACTCTTTTTATTGATATAATTAGTATATATGTATCACCATTCAAAAAATTATCGACAAAATATATGTTTTACGTAGATATTTTTCCGATTTACGAATTCATAAACAAGTCGTATTTAAGTCGTAATAAATTATTTTTGACAGATAATAAAATAAACGTACACGTTTTTCGATATGTCAGATATTTATCTTTACACCGCAGAATTTTTTAGTTAAAATATGTTAGGGTATTTAGTACATTTTATATACAGGGTTAAATAGGTCATTTTACCACCATTGGAGTGTAAAATCTGATAGAAATTTTTTTTACAATTTCAGGGGTGTATCAATGATAGCCCTACGACGCGCGAGGGGTATTCTTGAAGTTTGCCCAAAAAAAAGGGGGAAAGAAAGAAAAAGAAAAAGAACACAAAAACACGAATAAAAAGAAAAGATATGGGGCAAGAGAAAACAGTGACTTTTGAGCTAAGTGACTTTTGGGGTTCTCATTTGGGATGTGTTTAGGAGACATGTTCGGCAAGTAGGATTTACTCCACTTCTAGACCGCAGGAAGCAATGAAAATCCCATTGGTAGCCTTTCGCTTGAATGTTGGAGAGGATAGAGTATACCGAACCCGATTTCATTCGCAGCAACTTTAACCCGTACAACCAATCCACTCAAAACCCCCATTTGTTCTCCGACTGTATCTTATCGCCCCTTGGATAGTTTTATAACTACACATTTACTCGAGGACGAGCAAACCTCAAGTCTGGGGGGATTTGATCATACGGGTTTTCACCGGTTTTATAACGTCATGCATCACAATTCTTCTCTCATTCTAGGCATTGTAGGATGTTAGATGGCCATGGGTAGGTTGCTTTGCTTGTTTTTCCTTGCAGAAAGACTCCACGATGAATCCTCACGAAGCGGGCATGGAAGAACAAGAATTCGAGAAGGCTCGGGAAACTCAGACAAAATGAGCGACCCGCCCATTTTATGGGCGGTCGCTCGTTTTGTGAGCGGTTGCTTGCTTTTTCGCGTGTGCAGAGGAAAATGAGCGATCAGCCCGAAAAATGAGCGACCCTGAAGAAAAATGAGCGACCGCCTGAAATCAAAATCGGTCCAAAAAGGAAAAGCCCGTGTTTTGAGGAGAAAACCTAATTCTGGACTTTCATAAAAAGGGGAGTTTGAGGAGAGAGAAAGGGGGCTACACACTTTGGAGAGAAACTTGACTTGGAAGAGGAGAAAGAGGGATTTTGAAGATCAAGGAGGCTAGGAGGAGAAGAAGACCACCATTGAAGACCATCTTGAGCATTTTTTTCTCATTTTCCATGTTTCTTCATTTTGCTTTATGTTTTGAAACCCTAGTTATGGAGTAGTGACCTTGTTGTGGGTGAAGGATCCCCACTTTTGTATGGACACCTAAGCTTAATCTATGATGTCTTTGAGTTTTCTTCCATTGGTTTGATGTTTTGTGCTTAATGCTATTGATTTGGGCGAAACCCTAATTGATATGACCATAGAACACATTGATCATAGGGATATGGGGATGATGTTTGGAACCAAATGTCAAATGAGTGAGTTATTCACATTGAGAGATGGCTTAGCTTGCTTAGGGTTCATGATAGGGTACATTAATGCATCTAGAGATCATTTAGATCATTGGGAGATGGGTAAATCGATTCTCTAGGTAGTGAGTTTAAGCTCGGGAGAGACAAACTCTAGAAGAAGTGCTTGAAACCCCCAATTGGAGATAAACCCTAAAACATTGTAGCATCACTAACCGTCCATGCGAGATGCCGCAGCGGTACATCCTTGAGGTTGAGCCATTCGACGTTTGGGGAATTGACTTCATGGGACCCTTCCCATCATCCTGTGGAAACATATACATCTTGGTCGCTGTTGATTACGTCACCAAGTGGGTCGAAGCACTGGCAAGTCCGAAGAATGATGCAAAGACAGTGTTTCGGATGTTCAAGCGCACCATCTTTCCAAGATTCGGTGTACCCCGGGTTGTCATCAGTGATGGTGGAACTCATTTCGTCAACCGGGTGATAGAACAACTCTTGAAGAAGTATGGAGTGCGACATCGCATAGCTACTCCGTACCACCCACAGACGAGCGGCCAGGTTGAGATATCCAACCGCGAGATCAAGACCATACTCGAGAAGACAGTATCACGCTCGCGGAAGGATTGGTCACAGAAGTTGGATGATGCGGTTTGGGCATACAGAACTGCCTTCAAGACTCCCATCGGGATGACTCCGTTCCAACTTGTTTATGGGAAATCTTGTCATCTACCTGTGGAGCTGGAGCACAAGGCATTCTGGGCAGTAAAGGCGTTGAACTACGACATGAAGACAGCAGCGGAGAAACGTCTTCTACAACTGCACCACCTTGATGAGATTCGTCTTGATGCATACGAGAACGCTAAAATTTACAAGGAACGCACGAAGAAATGGCATGACCGTCACATTCTCCGACGATCATTTAAGGTAAATGACCAAGTCCTTGTTTTCAACTGATACTGTCTTCTCGAGTATGGTCTTGATCTCGCGGTTGGATATCTCAACCTGGCCGCTCGTCTGTGGGTGGTACGGAGTAGCTATGCGATGTCGCACTCCATACTTCTTCAAGAGTTGTTCTATCACCCGGTTGACGAAATGAGTTCCACCATCACTGATGACAACCCGGGGTACACCGAATCTTGGAAAGATGGTGCGCTTGAACATCCGAAACACTGTCTTTGCATCATTCTTCGGACTTGCCAGTGCTTCGACCCACTTGGTGACGTAATCAACAGCGACCAAGATGTATATGTTTCCACAGGATGATGGGAAGGGTCCCATGAAGTCAATTCCCCAAACGTCGAATGGCTCAACCTCAAGGATGTACCGCTGCGGCATCTCGTGTCTACGGGAAATATTTCCCGTTCTCTGACAAGCATCGCATGAGGAGACAAACTGGTGTACATCTCTGAATAGCGTGGGCCAAAAAAACCCGGCCTGCAAAATCTTCGCAGCGGTTTTCGATGTAGCAAAATGCCCAGCGTAATCGGAAGAATGGCAATGGGTGATGACGCTCTGAATCTCCTCTTCTGGTATGCATCGCCTGAATATCCCGTCTTTTCCTCTCTTGAAAAGGAAAGGTTCATCCCAGAAATAATTTCGGACGTCATGAAGGAATTTCTTCCTTCCATTGTAGTTCAGCTCTGGAGGAATCAGCCCACTCACCAGATAGTTCACGAAGTCTGCATACCACGGAGCCTCGGTGTGGACTGAAATGGCCATGACATACTCGTCTCGCAATGAGTCGTCGATGGGCAATGGGTTCGGAATCTCAAGCCGTGATAAATGATCCGCTACACCATTTTGAGTCCCCTTTCTGTCCCTGATCTCTAGATCAAACTCTTGTAGCAGAAGAGTCCATCTGATGAGTCGAGGCTTGGCGTCTTTCTTGGACAGAAGGTATCGGAGAGCTGCGTGATCAGTGTAGACTATCACTTTCGATCCGACTAGATAAGACCTGAACTTCTCAAAAGCGTAGACTATGGCAATCATCGTGTTTTCTGTGGTGGTGTAGTTGATCTGAGCATCGTCAAGGGTGCGGCTGGCATAGTATATGGCATGTAATCGCTTGTTCTTCTGCTGACCCAAAACTGCTCCGACGGCGTAGTCGCTGGCATCGCACATGATCTCAAAAGGAAGGCTCCAGTCTGGAGGCTGAATAATCGGCGAAGATACCAAAGCCTTTTTCAGAGTTTGGAACGCGACATCACATTCTGTAGTGTAGATAAACGGTGCGTCTTTACAAAGCAGGTCGGTGAGCGGCTTCGAGATTTTTGAGAAGTCTTTGATGAACCTCCTATAAAACCCTGCATGGCCCAAGAAACTGCGGATAGCTTTGACATTATGCGGTGGTGGCAGTTTCTCGATCACCTCGACCTTGGCCTTGTCAACCTCAATTCCCTTTTCTGAGATCTTGTGGCCCAAAACAATTCCTTCTCGGACCATGAAATGACACTTCTCCCAGTTGAGTACCAGATTTGCCTGCGAACACCTGTCTAACACTCGAGATAAATTAATTAGACACATATCGAAGGAGGGTCCATGGACGGAGAAATCGTCCATAAACACCTCCATCGACTCCTCGATCACATCGGAAAATATGGCCATCATACACCGTTGGAATGTCGCTGGAGCGTTACATAATCCAAACGGCATGCGACGATAGGCATAAGTTCCGTACGGGCAAGTAAATGTAGTTTTCTCCTGATCATTGGGGTGAATAGGGATTTGGAAAAAACCTGAGTACCCGTCGAGGAAGCAAAAGTACGAGTGTAGAGCAAGACGTTCTAGCATCTGGTCGATATATGGCAGTGGAAAATGGTCCTTCCTCGTGTTGGCGTTCAATTTGCGATAGTCAATACACATGCGCCAACCGGTCACCGTTCTCGTCGGAATAAGCTCGTTCTTTTCGTTGGTGACCACCGTCATTCCTCCCTTCTTCGGAACAACCTGTACAGGACTCACCCAATGGCTGTCAGAGATAGGAAAAATGATACCTGCATCGAGAAGCTTCATTATCTCCTTCTTCACCACTTCTTGCAACATCGGATTGAGGCGTCGTTGATGCTCAATGGAGGTTTTGGACTCATCCTCCAGATGGATCCTATGCATGAAAAGAGAAGGGTTGATTCCCTTGATGTCCGCGATTGTGTACCCTATGACCTTCATGTATCTCCGGAGTGTCCAACAGCTCCTGCACCTGAGAATCATCCAAGGAAGAACTGACAATCACAGGGTAAGTTCGGTCTGGACCGAGAAATTCGTACCTAAGCCCTTGTGGTAAGGGCTTCAGTTCCACTTCAGGTGCATCTTCTCGACTCCAGTCGGGA
>NW_010965304.1:1854759-1884126 GCF_000463585.1 Tarenaya hassleriana | reverse complement strand
ATGGAAAAGGAATGGGCGGAGGTCTTGGTGGTGGAGGAACATAGACTTCCTCAGCTTCTTCGTTCACGACCTCTTTGCCTTTGGAGCTTTGCCCTTTTTCCATCATCGGTGAAGCGACTTCTTCAAGTTGCTTGCCACTTCTCAAGGTGATGGCATTGCAGTGCTCTCTTGGGTTGATCTCAGGCTTTCCGGGAAGTGACCCGCTCGGTCTTTGAGACGTCGAGGCCATCTGGGCAACCTGGTTGTCGAGTAATTTTAGATGCGACTGCATTCCATCCACTTGAGACTGCATGCTCCCCACTTGATTCTTTACCTCCTCTTGGTCCATCTTCAGGCTATGTAGCACTGTCTCTTGCGTCTTTTGTCCTTGTAACAGTTGTGCTAACATTGCCTTGATCTCCGAGTCACCGTCTTGTTGTGGCGGTGGAGGTGTATGTGTTCGAAAATTCTGAACCGGAGGTCTATATGGTTGGTTCTGAATCGGCCCTTGATTCTGCATTGGTGGGGCCCGCGGCTGAAAGGCGAACCCTGGTGGAATCCGCTGGTTCTGGTTCTGCACTGGCCGATAATTATTTTGCGGAGGGTTCAGGACGTTGTTGTTCCTCCAGGAGAGATTCGGGTGGTTCCTATACCCTGGGTTGTACGTGTTGGAATAGGGGTTGTTGGCGACATAATTCACATCTTCTATCCCTTCGTCAACAGCGTACAAAGCAAGTTCGCCTTGCTGCACACCTGATGTGCTAGTGGATGAGACAAAGCTTGCATTAGCGAGTTTTGTCTTTAGCGCGGTGAGCTCGTCTAGCACCAGTTGCAGCTTAGCGTCGCTATCTTTCCTGGGCATGTCTCTTACGGACTCCAGTGGAGAATCTTCTTCTCTCGCCATTTGATCAATGTGTTGCTCAAGATCCGTGAAGGACATGTGAGAAATACTTCCTCCGCAGGCGGCTCGGATCAATGTCCGGGTATCCGGCCGTAGACCTCTGATGAACGTGTTGATCAGGTAGTTCTTGTCGAGGCCGTGGTGAGGGCACGATTTTTGGTAGCCCTTGTATCTTTTCCACGCTTCGTGCAGACTCGCCCCGTGGTCTTGCTTGAACGAGTGAATACTGTTCAAAGCAGCTTGAGTGCGATGTGGGGAGAAGAAGCGTTGCATGAACTGGCTCTCTAGTTGGTTCCATGTATGAATGGAATCCGGTTCGAGTTCATAGAGCCAGTCGAGCGCTGCGTCGATCAACGTCCACGGGAAAGCGATCAGGCGGATTGCATCTTCGGTTACCTGATCGGCTCTCTTGATGGACCTGCACATCATCTTGAACCTCGTGAGGTGTGCGTTGGGATCTTCATTTGGCCTACCCCGGAAGGCCATGGCGCTCAACATTTGGATAGTGGCGGGAGTGAGCTCGAATCTTGTCATGTCAACCTCTGGCATTCGTATGCCAGACATGAGCTCAGTGTGTTTCGGGGCATTGTACTGCGCAAAGGTTTCTTCATTTATATGCTCATCTCCATGTGCGGGTACAACGCCGCGTTCTGCCATCCTCTCTCGGTGTTGTTTTCGGTTTTGTTTAGCGGTTTTCTCGATTTCAGGATCGAAAGGAACTAGGTTTTCTGACCCAGCACTCCTTGTCATACACCGGAGAAATCCTGCGTACAAAAACGAATAGAACAACGACAAGAAAAGGTGAAGATCAAATGGAACGAAAGAGAAAAAAAAATGACCTAAACCGAACAGTTTCCTAATCGTATCGCTAAAGCCGTTTGCGTCCCCGGCAGCGGCGCCAAAAACTTGATGTCAATCTAGGATGTGATCTAATCTCGTTTAATTTCCTAGATACAACTACCGCAAGTGTACGGGTCAATCGTAGTATTCTAGGGTCGATCACAGGGACACAGATGGATTCAACGATATCAATTACGGGTTCTACTCGGTTTTTGGTCGGGGTAATAAATTGGTTGGTGGTGACGGTGATTAAACTTAAATACAAATCAAGCAAATATAAACAGTGATTTTTAACACAATTTAATTAAGACATTGTAGGTGTCGGGATTTTACGGGTTATGTAAGGATCGCTTCTAAAAATATATTTCGGTAACTATGATCATAATTTAGGAAATTCAAGTGCACATTTGCAAATGATTATTCTCTCGAATATCACCTTATATTCTATATATACATATAATTATAATTCTATACTCTGCAAATATATACATATGTATTTTCATATATATACATATACTAATTATATGTATGCATATAATATATACACTTACTAATATGTACGTATGTACAAATATATACATATATTAAACATATATTTATAATATATATACAAGCACATGTATCATATATACATTTATAATATATATATATACGTATATTCATATATTATACATATAAATTTATTTATACATATACATATATCATATATATATTTATAAATATATAACTGTATATGTTATTCGTGTATATATATAAATACATATACATAATATACATATATATACACATGTATACTATATATACGTATAATCATATGTGTATATAATTAAATATATATGTGCATATATATGTGCATATATATATACTTATCTATATATAATATATACTACGCACTAACACAAATATATATATAATATACTAACATCACGTATATATATTATATACTATGCACTAAGACACATAAATATATTATATACTATGCACACACGATGATGGTGCTATCGTTACACACGATAGCGCCATCATTTTTGTTTTTGTTTTTATTTTTTTGTTTTTTTTTCTTCAGATCAAGTTTTGCACTCATTTGATTTGTCTAATTCTCCTCAAAGTGTCCACGTGAAGCACGTTTCCCGCTCTTTCCTACAAAATATAAAAACATCGAAATCGGAGTAAAATTGTACTCGGTAAAGCCTATAAACATATAAATATCATAAAATATAATGTATATATTATACAAAAATATACGAATATATACATATCATCAGACTCCCCCAAACTTAGCATTTTGCTCGTCCTCGAGCAAACTAAATCCCGAAAAGCTGATGAATAAAATTAATACTAAAAAGAATCATAGAAATAGATTAGAGATCAACATGATGCTAACCGAGAACGAAATCAAAGATATTTAATACGACATCTCAATCTATATGACAAAATCAGATAGAGATGGGGTTTGTTATTTAGAATTCTTCTGGATTTCGACCAATCTTTGTCAAACGTGTTTTCAAATATCTCATATTCTCATTTTTCTTTTTGATACTCTTCTGAAAAAAATTGTCCCGTGCTTCTAGGACGTTGAAGTTGTCGAGCAGAATTTTTTTTTTTTTTTTTTAAACACACATATGTACTCACAGCATCGGCTGAACGCCTTCAACTCCTGTGACACGCATGCCATCAAATGTCACTTGTTATCCTGAACCGAACCACTCAAATCAGGAAAAAGCTGAATATATTAGAAACGTGAAATCAGGTAAAAGCTTAATATATTAGAAATGTGCATAAAAAATACTTAACTAAAGAATGAAATAAGGAAAGCAGAAGGCATGAACATGTCCGTTCAGGAGCCTGGCCTTTAATTCCTGTTCAAAGGCAACTCTGAGATCTATGTGAACAACTTATGCCGTGGCTTGATCAATTAAGATAACTTATGTCGTGGCATGACAGTTCCCAAGATCAACGATGTAACCCACCTGAAAGCACAAGGTACTAAATCCCATCGGTGATGGTCTAAATGTATCAACAAGATGCTAGAGACCACTACAAAATTCAGTGCAACCAAGCAAAACAGGTTCTGGCCACACATTAAGAAATCTAGCACAACCACCAAATTTGAGCCAACAAAGAATAGCAAAACTCACCCGAAGGGTTTGTGATGTAACACCTATGATCTTTTCGGATTCGTCAAGAAGGTATCTCATCAAAATTTTCAGCTGCACAGTAAGGTTTACATCTGATATCACATTATCAGCACAAAGTATGAATTTTGAACCAATATCACGACTCATTGATTGAAAAATAACAGGGTGGATCCCCGATACCAACCTGCATCGACAGTCATAATTTCACATTTTGTCATTTCATTTTAATCCTCAATTGTAAAGAAAAACATAAAAATTTGAAATACATGTACGTGCAACATTGTCACCGGAAAAAAGGGAAGTAGACGTGCTGAACAACAGGAAGTAATAACCACCTGAAAAACATATAAGAGAATGCATATTAGAAAATTTAAACAAATTCTGATTGGCAAAAAATATTAACGTCCTCTGAAACTAGGATCACAGAGAAAATTGAAGCTAAAGGAAATACAAGTTTATTCATTCCTAATTCTTCATCAAACTGCCTAACACTACGGATTTCTCTTGGAAGTGTTACCCTTTTATCGATACCCTGAAAAGAAAGTTTAATCTAAGCTTAAGAAAATGTTCTTTGGGCTCAACAAAAAGGAAAACAAATACTAAAGAATTATCAAACCTCTCTCTCTGTTTCAAGCTCAGCAAGCTTAATTAGTTTCCGCCAGTTGTTTCGCATTAGTATTTAAGTTTCCATTAGATACACCATGTTTCATAAGCGGATAAGAAACATGGTGCCAAATGATCCTGCTGCAGACCGATAGTAGAAAAGATAAACAGGCAAAGCATTTGAAAGAGGAACAAAACAAGTGGTACAAGCCATATTTTTCTTTTTCTTGATCTTTCTTCTGTTCTGAAATAAGCAAAACCAAAGTCTCCAATTTAAAATGTAAGGATCTATTCCCAGTCATAATTTCACATTTCGTCATTGCATTTTAATCATCAATTGTAAGGAAAAACATAAAAACGTGAAATATAGGGATCTACCTTAAACCAGACGGTTCTTTGGAGAATAAACTGCGCATAACCCAATGTGAAATTCGCAGACGACTCTAAAAATATCCATGTCAGGGAATGGCTCCAAATCTGGATATAGCTAAGCACAATAGAAAAGGTAAATGTCTTGACAATTCTTACAACATATTAACTCCAATAAGATCTCCATGCAGCAGAACCAAACATAATAAGAATTTCATCAGAACTCAAATAGATCTCAGAAGTTAAAAAATAGAAAAAATAACTGGGATTCTGCGCACCTTAAGGAGCTAGGAACTGAAGCTCTATAACGAAGAATACTAGTAAACACTTCAAGTGCAGCCAAATGGTGACGGGCATGCCAATGGCGACATGCGGCTGAAAATTTGTAGTGTACTTCTACAATGAACTGTAAAACAACAAGAAAGGGTTATGAGAGGAAGTATGTTAAAAAACACAACAATTTTTTTTTTATCAATATGTACAATGAACACCCACTATATGGGCGAAAAATGTCTATCCTGTCAATAAGACAAGTGATCATAGGAAAATCATACCTGCATAAAGTGACAAAGAAGTAGGGAATGAAACAAATAAAAAACAAAAAGTCGATTAGTGTCACTAGAAAAAAATTTGAATGGAACGTGCAACAGTGTCACCGGAAAAAAGGGAAGTAGACGTTTTAAACAACAGGAAGTGATAACCACCTGAAAACATATAATAAGACAGAAGGCATATTAGAAAATTTAAACAAATTCTGATTGGCAAAAAATATGCCAAGGTCCTCATTCTTGATCAAACTGCCTAACACTATGGATTTCTGTTGGTAGTGTTACCCTTTTATCGATATCCTGCAAAGAAAGAGTTTAATCTAAGCTTAAGAAAATGTCTTCGGGCTCAGCGAACAGGAAAACAAATACTACTCCTAAAGAATTAACCAACATCTCTCGTTGTTTCAAGCTCAGCAAGCTAAATTTAGATTTCCACCATTTGTTTCACCTGGCAAAAACATGACCTCATAAGAAACACGGTGTAAAATGATCCTGCTGCATAAAACCACGCAAATTATCATCAGAGACTTACCTCAAATGTGAGGAAAAAACAGATTTTTACAAATCCAGTAAACAAGAAGGTCCCGATTGATACGAGTGCAAAAAGTCCAAACAAGACAACAAGAAGCAGCACAACTGAATAAAGCTTATGCACTGCAATTGGAGGAATCACAAAACATGCCTTCAAGAGAAATCAAGAGGCAAGGAACTAATTCAGATTGAAATGGAGAAATATTAAATTGTACACCCAGCAGAATCCGACTAACTAATACAAGTAAGAATAGATAACTAAAATCAAACAGAATCTGTTTTGCTGGCATTTTTCACCCATCCATTCATCTAAAATGAGGTTCTCTTCATAACCTTCCCAGAAAGGAGGCGTGCATAAGCATTGTGTTTTCTTCTTTTACAATCGAAAACATACTTAAGGATAAGAAGTACCTTTTGCCTTTGCCATCAAAAGGCACAAGGTCCATTCCGTAGAGAGGATCATGTAAAAAAATCTGCAAGCAAATAAATTTCAATTTAAGTACTCGATATTCAATTCATATTTTAACTTTCCGACAACTGATTCAGTTCGTTTTACTTCACCAATCGTGGGCAACACCTCTCTGTTGGTCTGCATAACCGACAAAGTTTCGTTACAGCATATCCTGAACTCACCTTCAACTCCTGTGACACCCCATGCCATTAACTATGTCACTTGTTAACCTGAATAGAACCACACAAATAAAGAAAAATCTGAATATATTAGAAACATGAACACAAATAATTACTAAATAGTGAAACAAGGAAAGAGGAAGGCACATATAAACACGCCCGTTCAGGCGCCTTGGGCTAAATTTTATCCATGTTCCAAGGCAACTCCGAGATCTATTTGAACAGCTTATGCAGTGCATTAATCAATTAAGATATTCAAGGCATAACCGTTCCCAAGATCAACAATTAACAAGCCTAGCTTCCTAGGAAGCTGAAAAACAACACTCTGTGGATCCCCACTACCATCTGTGTTCAAAACAACGGAGGATGAAAACATTTTTAACGGATTGAACATAGTTTAAGTCAAAAAACGTACCTTGAATTCACCAACAACGTATGTTATATGTGTTATCACAAGAATCTCGTTCCATAAAACTTCTCGGGTCCAGCACAAAATACAAACTCCCATTACCTTAAGCAAAAAAGGAGCAAGCATTTGTTAGAGGACATGAAGCTGTCAATGTGTAATGCTGAGAGCAAATGGTGTATACAGGACATAAATTAGAAGCATATATAGTGTATACCCATGTACTTGGAAAAGGTATGATATATACACTCAACAGTCATGTATACAGCACATAAATTAGAAGCATATATAGAATATATATATACATCACAAGATACATCAAAGTTCAAAGCATAACAATTAGCAGAATGTAGTGTATGCCCATGTACTTGTCATACATTTTCAGGTTTCTCTTGAATTCCTGAAGAATAATGAAAAGCAAACAAATATGTTTTCACGTGAAATACACAAGTGCAAAGTTGATATGCTGCAACCACTACCATACCTTTTCCAAGTGAAATACTTTTTCCAGGACACCATGGGCATTGAGAACACTTGTGACGAATACAGTAGTCTAATCCAATAATTACCTTCTCTCCATCATAGTACAAAAAATATGAATTTTGGCTTCGGTTTCCTGTTCCCATTTCAAAAAGAAATTTTGATAAAGCAAGAACTCCAGAGGGTTATAATGACTGTAGCAACAAAAGCTGTGATGATATATACAGTTGATTACTTGTTCAAGCCGCTTTGACCTGAAAATATACAGATTCATATCATATCAGATTGTATACACAAAATGACAGATTGTCACACATCTTTACAGGAAAAAAAATACAAAAGACAGGTTTGAATTAACATAACAAGCTACAGAAAACTGATACAATATAAGCTACGCTTGAACAGCAACAGAAAGGGTTGCCATTCTTGACAAGGTTCCAACGGAAATCAATATAAACTAGAAACGATAGAGTGCAACAACGCAGTTCTTCCACTTTTCATGCTGAATCAACCTTCCAATAGGGTATCGCAAATTTGAGCCAACAAAGAATAGCAAAACTCACCCGAAGGGTTTGTGATGTAGCACCTATGATCTTTACAGATTCGTCAAGAAGGTATCTTATCAAACATTTCAGCTGCACAGTAAGGTTTACATCAGATATCACATTATCAGCACAAAATATGAATTTTGAACCAATATCTCGACTCATTGATTGAAAAATAACACTGTGTGGATCCACGATACCAACCTTCATTCAAAACAACAGAGGATGACTCTTGTGTTTTTTTAAAAAACCAAGAACACGTAAACCATAAAGGAAAAAGAAAGATATCATGAATACAAAATAAGACACCAACAATCTAATACTATCTGCTTTATTTGAGGCAAACAAACATATGGACAAGAGACCAAACAGCAATCTACCGTGAAGAAGCTTCAGCAAACAGTGCATGTAAGTATGTAACCATGCAGACCCATAGTAGAAAAGATAAACAGGCAAAGCATTTGAAAGAGGAACAAAAGAAGTGGTACAAGCCAATACTACACCTTTTCTTTATCTTTCTTCTGTTATGAAATTAGCAAAACCAAAGTCTCCAATTTAAAATGTAAGGATCTATTCCCAGTCATAATTTCACATTTTGTCATTGCATTTTAATCCTCAAATGTAAAGAAAAACATTAAAATTTGAAATACAGGGACCTACCTTAACCAGATGGTTCCTCGGAGAATAGACTTCACATAACCCAATGTGAAATTCACGGCTGACTCTAAAAAATATCCATGTCAGGGAATGGCTCCAAATCCTGACATAGCTGGACACAGTAGAAAAGGTAAATGTCTCGACAATTCTTACAAAATATTAACCCCAGTAATATCTCCATGCAGCTCCACGTCTAGGACAACTTCTCTGATATCATCGTAAAGAGATGAATCTACATCAACAATGACCTTGTGAAGCAAATTCAAAGCTACAGATGGCCTAGAACCTTTGAAGTTTGTCTCAGCATTGACACAGCATGTCAACCAAAAACTACAAATAGCATGTGTAAAAAGAAAACACTAAGAATTTCATCAGATCTCAAATAGACCTCAGAAAGCGAAGTAGACGTTCTGAACAACAGGAAGCAATAACCACTTGAAAAACATATAAAACAGAATGCATATTAGAAAACTTAAACAAATCGTGATTGGCACAAAAAAATAATCTAAGGTCCTCTGAAACTAGGTGCGCAGAGAAAATTTAAGCTAAAGGAAATACACGTTTATTCATCCTCATTCTTCATCAATCTGCCTAAGACCACAGATTTCCCTAGGTAATGTTACCCTTTTATCGATACCCTGCAAAGAAAGAGTTTAATCTAAGCTTAAGAAAATGTTCTTTGGGCTCAGCAAAAATAAAAACAATACTACTTCAAAAGAATTATCAAACCTCTCTCCTTGTTTCAAACTCAGCAAGCTTAATTTAGATTTCCACCATTTGTTTCACCTGGCAAAAACATGAGCTCATAAGAAAAAACGGTGTAAAATGATCCTGCTGCATAAACCCAGCAAATTATCAGCAGAGACTTACCTCAAATATGAGATAAAAAACAGATTTTTACATATCCAGTAAACAAGAAGGTCCCAATTGATACGGGTGCAATAAGTCCAAACAAGACAACAAAAAGCAGCACAACTGATTTGATTAAAGCTTATGCACTTCAATTGGAGTAATTCATAAAACATGCCTTCAAGAGAAATCAAGAATCCAGGGACTAATTTACCATTAAATGAAGAAATATTATATTGTACACCCAGCAGAATCCGACTAACTAATACAAGTAAAAGAATAAATAACTAAAACCAAACAGAATCTATTTTGCTGGCATTTTCACCCATCTAATCATCTAAAATGAGGTTCTCTTCGTAACCTTACCACAAAGGAAGCATGCATATGCATTGTGTTTTCTTCTTTTACAATCGAAAACATACTTGATAAGTACCTTTTACCTTTGCAAAGCCGTCAAAAGGCACAAGGTCCATTTTGTAGAGCGGATCATGTATAAAAATCTGCAAACAGATGAATTTTGATTTAAGTATTTGGCATTCCATTCAAATTTTAACTTTCCGACAAGTGGTTCAGTTCGTTTTACTTCACCAATAGCAGGCAACACCTCTCTATTAATCTGCATAACCGACAAATTTCCGTACCTTGAATTCACCAACAGCATATGCTATATAATGTGTTATCACAAGAATCTCGTTCCATAAAACTTCTCGGGTCCAGCACCAAATACAAACCCCCATTACCTTAAGCAAAAAAGCAGCAAGCATTTGCTAGAGGACATGAAGCTGTCAATGTGTAATGCTGAGAGCAAATGGTGTATGTATGCTTATAACACTCAACAATCATGCATACAGGACGTAAATTAGAAGCATATATATAAACCACAAGATACATCAAAGTTCAAAGCATAACAATTAGCAGAATGTAGTGTATGCCCATGTACTTGTCATACATTTTCAGGTATCTCTTGAATTCCTGTAGAAGAAGGAAAAGCAAAAAAATATGTTTTCAAGTGAAATACACAAGTGCAAAGTTGATACGCTGCAACCACTGCCATACCTTTTCCAAGTGAAATACTTTTTTCCATGACATCATGAGCATTGAGAACACTTGTGACAAATACAGAGTCTTATCCAATAATTACCTTCTCTCCACCGGTTTTGGTACCAAAAATCTGAATTCAGGCTTCGGTTTCCTATTGCCATTTCAAAAAAGAAATTTTGATAAAGCAAGAACTCCAGAAGGATATAATGAATGTAGCAACAAAAGCTGTGATGATATATACATAATACAGATGTTTATTTTTTCAAGCCGCTTTGACCTGAAAATATACAGATTCATATAATATCAGATTGTATACACAAAAGGACAGATTGTCACACATCTTTACAGAAAAAACAATACAAAAGACAGGTTTGAATTAACATAACAAGCTACAGAAAACTGATACAGTATAAGTTAAGCTTGAACAGCAACAGAAAGGGTTGCCATTCTTGACAAGGTTTCGAACGGAAATCAATATAAACTACAAAAGATAAAGAGTACAACAATGCTTTTCTTCCACTTTTCATGCTGAATCAACCAGACAGTTAGGGTATCGCAGAAGTCCATCAGCTATATAACATAACATACAGAGTGGGAAATCAGAACAGACCCACGTAAAGAAACAAAGATTGGGTAAAAAACACCAAATGTAGAATTGAACTTGAATACAAAATCCAGAAATGACAACCCTGATGAATGAAACGCAAACAAGAAGAAAATAACTGGAAGGCAGGGAAAATGAAACATAGAGTGCAAGAATGCTGTTCTTCCACTTTTCATGCTGAATCAACCAGCCAATTAGGGTATCGCAAAAGTCCATCGCCTAGATAGCATAACATACACAGTAAAGAAACAAAGATTGGGTAAACAAAACCAAATATAGAATTGAACTTGAATACAAAATCCAGAAATGACAACCCTGATGAATGAAACGCAAACAAGAAGGAAAAAAAAAAGCGGAAGGCAGGGAAAATAAAACATGGAGCCAAGACAAAACCCTAAAACAAGAAAACGGAACCCAGAAGAAAAATGAACTAAGACAATAAAATGAAGAAAAAGATCAAACAAACTGAAACAGCAAAAAAATCACCAGACAAAACAGAAAGTCGCGATGAAAGAAAGAGTCGAATGAACCTGTGGAAGACGGGTAACTCGCCGGAGAAGACTGAGAGGCGGAGCAACTTGAAAGAAAGAAGACCGGAGACTGAAACAGAAAAGAAAATCACCAGACAAACGCATGAATCGGAAAAATCGAGAGAACTCGGACATATTCTGGAGACAGAAAGTCGCGATGAAAGAAAGAATCCGATGAACCTGTGGAAGACGGGTAACTCGCTGGATAAGACTGAGAGGCTGAGCAACTTGAAAGAAAGAAGAACAAAGACTGAAAAAAGAAAGAAAATACCGAGAAAAAACGCAAGAATCGGCAAACAAAAACTCGAAAGAGCTCGGACAAATTCTGGAAACAGAGAAACCGCAATGAAAGAGAGGATCGAGACTGAAACAGAAAAGAAAATCACCAGACAAAACGCAGGAATCTGCAAACAGAGAGATGGAGAGAACTCGGACACATTTTAGAAAGAGAGAAGTCGGATGAAGGAAAGAATGAATTCAAGTGACGAGTCAGATTTATATAGTGAGACCCACGCGATTTCTACAACGGATATATGCAAGGAACGACGCCGTTTCACACGAAACGGATTTAATTTTAAATAATTTAAATTCGTTGCATTACGATCCGTCTATAGATTTGGGCCAAATAAAGCCCATTTATATGGGCCTAACCCATTGTTAAATGACAATTTTAAAATTCAATGAGCCGAATAAAATTTTAATTAATCAATTAAAGATTTGTCATTTTATATAAAAAACAATACTCATGTGTATGGAACAATTGAAAATAATTCATTTCTATTTTTAGTTTTATTTTATTATAATAAAATTAAAATAAATCAATTATAATAGAATTGGGATCATTTTCTCCTTACCAAAATATACACTAGATAGATGCATATGATTAGACGGTCTTGGCTCTCTTTATTGATCACGCATGCAAGTGTTTTTTATATTTATATAAGAAAACAAAATCCATACAAGTATTTTTTTATGTTTTTTATGTATGTGGAGGAAAACGAAATTTATGCAAGTGTTTTTTTATAAATGGAGAAAATCTGCAGGTTGTAATAATATAAAAGGATATGATGGTCATTTTAACTTAAAAAATATAGAATACAAAGATTACAATAATAGAAATATAGAATGCAAAGACGTTTTTTGTTTGTATATTTATATAAATTTTCTCTTATTTTTATTAGAGGTGTAAACGAATCCGACTCGCGGGTTGGTTCGCGAGTCGACCCATATTTTCCTGAATCAGGCTTAGAATAATTGGGTCCAGAAAAAAAAGTCAAACGGACTAGCTCATCATGAACCAAACTCATGGCTCATCACGAACCGAACTCGTGGTGAACTAGTTTGGCGAGTCCACAGGTAGACTCATGGGCTATAATTTTTTTTAAAATTTAAAATATTTTTAAACATTTCAAAATATTTTTATATAAAAATTATATTTTTATTAGATATTTAGTTTGTTTTGTTTAAAATTTTAATTTTTTTATTATATTTAAATATTTTAAGCTATTTTTTAAAATTATATATTTGGTTTCAAGAATAACTCGTTTGACTCGCGAGTTAAAACGATTTGGACTGGACTGATCTATTTTTGAAAATTTGATGAACCTAACGAATGAACTCCTTACAACCAAAATCAACATACCACGAATTAACTCGCAGTTGAGAAATATTTTTTAAATTTTTTATACTTTTATCTTTAATTGGCCATACCCATATGTATAACTGGTTATATACTTAAATTAAAGTTCAATTGTTAAATTTTATTTTTAAAATGATTTAAAATGCTGACCGATAAGTTTTGAAAATATATATTTATAAGGCGTTTTTTGTGACGAAAGGTACGCAATCATCGATTTATTTAAAAAAAACCATGAAAACAACGCATTACACTTACAACATCATATTCGGCAACACAAATCTTATAGGATGAAACCAAATCAGAGTACACACACAAAAGGAATACAAATAAATCTCGTTACAGTTACGATATTTTACATTTTAACCAACGGTTAAATTCATCGTTTCAGTTAGAGAGCGATGTAACATAACACCACATAAACATAAGTAAAAGGAACGCCACGAAAACCATGAAACATAATAGTTCTAATTTGGTTGTGATAGGGAAACTAAGTATATCACACAAACAAACACAATGATCCAGAGAAGATAAAAGAATTGTAATACTTGTCATGTTTTTCTATCAACCGAATCTTCAAACACATCTGAAAGAAATATCCTCAAAGAGACAATCAAACATATCTTACACCATATAAGCATAAAAAAACACATTTTACACTTATAAAGGGCAAAGGGCAACCCGATGCCCAAAACATCCCGCTGAGCGGGGTTCCAGGAGGAAGGGTCCACAAGAGGTTATATCCAGCATTCGAACATGTGACCTCTAGGTCACAACGGAACACATTAACCGATGTGCCAAGGTTCCCCTTCGACATTTTACAAATATAAGCATAAAAAAAATGGCTGGATTCTCGGGTAGAAGAGGCTGAGGCCTTTTTTCTGTCCGGAATTGGTTTTTCATTTATTTTGGGTTTTTCTCTATTTATTGTTTGGTATTGCGAGTGTATGACTTTTGATTCAATAATAATTCGTGGAATTCTATCTAGATGGGACTATTAGAATCCATGTAGGATTTATAAAAAGCCGAATTCTTCTTCATGAATAAAATATCAGAAGAATTTTGATTAAAAAAAAAGTTGACGGAAGAACTTACCTAGTTCAAGGATCCCAGACCTCGTTCAGAAGAATTTTATAAACATAGGATGAGACTTGTACCTTTAAAAAAAAGGAAAAGAACAGGTAAACCTTAAAGGAAAAAGAACAAACACCATGGATGCAAAATAAGACACCAACAATCTAACACTATCAGCTTCAGTTGAGGCATACATATGGACAAGAGTACAGACAAAGAAAGCGTGCGTATGCATTGTGTTTTTATTCTTCTACGATCGATAACATATTTAAGGATAAGTACCTTTTGCCTTTTTTGCAAAGCCTCCAAGAGGGACGAGTCCCATTTGTAGAAAGGATCATGTATAAAAACCTGAAAACAGATGGATTTTGATTTAAGTATTCAGTAATCTATTCCTATTTTAACTTTCCAATTAGTGTTTCAGTTCGTTTTACTTCAACAATTGTAAGCTAAATATATTGGCCCACATAACCAACAAAGTTTCTGAAACTAGGATCACAGAGAAAATTGAAGCTAAAGGAAATACAAGTTTATTCATTCCTCATTCCTCATTCTAACACTACGGATTTCTCTTGGTAGTGTTACCCTTTTATCGATACCCTGAAAAGAAAGTTTAATCTAAGCTTAAGAAAATGTTCTTTGGGCTCAACAAAAAGGAAAACAAATACTAAAGAATTATCAAACCTCTCTGTTTCGCATTAGTATTTAAGTTTCCATCAGATACACCATGTTTCATAAGCGGATAAGAAACATGGTGCCAAATGATCCTGCTGCAGACCGATAGTAGAAAAGATAAACAGGCAAAGCATTTGAAAGAGGAACAAAAGAAGTGGTACAAGCCAATGCTATACTTTTTCTTTATCTTTCTTCTGTTATGAAACTAGCAAAACCAAAGTCTCTAATTTAAAATGTAAGGATCTATTCCCAGTCATAATTTCACATTTTGTCATTGCATTTTAATCCTCAAATGTAAAGAAAAACATTAAAATTTGAAATAAAGGGACCTACCTTAACCAGATGGTTCCTCGGAGAATAGACTTCACATAACCCAATGTGAAATTCACGGCTGACCCTAAAAAATATCCATGTCAGGGGATGGCTCCAAATCCTGACATAGCTGGACACAGTAGAAAAGGTAGATGTCTCGACAATTCTTACAAACTATTAACCCCAGAAAGATCTCCATGCAGCTCCATGTCTAGGACAACTTCTCTGATATCATCGTAAAGAGATGAATCTACATCAACAATGACTTTGTGAAGCAAATTCAAAGCTAGAGATGGCCTAGAACCTTTGAAGTTTGTGTCAGCATTGACACAGCATGTCAACCAAAAACTACAAATAGCATGTGTAAAAAGAAAATACTAAGAATTTCATCAGATCTCAAATAGACCTCAGAAAGGGAAGTAGACGTTCTGAACAACAGGAAGCAATAACCACCTGAAAAACATATAAAACAGAATGCATATTAGAAAACTTAAACAAATCGTGATTGGCACAAAAAAATAATCTAAGGTCCTCTGAAACTAGATGCGCAGAGAAAATTTAAGCTATAGGAAATACAAGTTTATTCATCCTCATTCTTCATCAAACTGCCTAAGACCACAGATTTCCCTAGGTAGTGTCACCCTTTTATCGATCCCCCTGCAAAGAAAAAGTTTAATCTAAGCTTAAGAAAATGTTCTTTGGGCTCAGCAAAAATGAAAACAATACTGCTTCTAAAGAATTATCAAACCTCTCTCCTTGTTTCAAGCTCAGCAAGCTTAATTTAGATTTCAACCATTTGTTTCACCTGGCAAAGACATGAGCTCATAAGAAAAAACGGTGTAAAATGATCCTGCTGCATAAACCCACGCAAATTATCAGCAGAGACTTACCTCAAATATGAGGAAAAAAAACAGATTTTTACATATCCAGTAAACAAGAAGGTCCCAATTGATACGGGTGCAGTAAGTCCAAACAAGACAACAAAAAGCAGCACAACTGATTTGATTAAAGCTTATGCACTTCAATTGGAGTAATCATAAAACATGCCTTCAAGAGAAATCAAGAAGCAAGGGACTAATTAAACATAAAATGGAGAAATATTATATTGTACACCCAGCAGAATCCGACTGACTAATACAAGTAAGAATAAATAACTAAAATAAAAAAGAAACTGTTTTGCTGGCATTTTCACCCGTCCATTCATCTAAAATGAGGTTCTCTCCGTAACCTTCCCGCAAAGGAAGCGTGCATAAGCATTGTGTTTTCTTCTTTTACAATCGAAAACATACTTAAGGATAAGAAGTACCTTTTGCCTTTGCAAAGCCATCAAAAGGCACAAGGTCCATTTCATAGAGAGGATCATGTAAAAAAACCTGCAAGCAAATAAATTTTGATTTAAGTACTCGATATTTCATTCATATTTTAACTTTCCGACAAATGATTCAGTTCGTTTTACTTCACCAATCGTGGGCAACACCACTCTATTGGTCTGCATAACCGACAAAGAATCGTTACAGCATATCCTGAACTTGCCTTCAACTCCTGTGACACCCCATGCCATCAAATATGTCACTTGTTAACCTGAACAGAACCACTCAAATCAAGAAAAATCTGAATATATTAGAAACGTGAACAAAAATAATTAACTAAATAGTGAAACAAGGAAAGAGGACAACATAAACATGCCCGTTCAGGAGCCCTGGGCTAAATTTAATCCCTGTTAAAAGGCAACTCCGAGATCTATGTGAACAGCTTATGCAGTGCCTTGATCAATTACGATATTCATGGCATTACCCTTCCCAAGATCAACAATGTAACACACCTGAAAGCACAAGGTAAAATCCCACCGGTGATGGGCTAGATGTATCAACAGATGATAGAGACTACTACAAAATTCAGTGCAACCAAGTAAAACAGGTTCTGGCCTCACATTAAGAAATCTAGCACAACCACCAAATTTCAGCCAACAAAGAATAGAAAAACTCACCCGGAGGGATTGTGATGTACACCTATGATCTTTACGGATTTGTCAAAAAGGTTTAAATCAGATATCACATTATCAGCACAAGATCCGAATTTGGAACCAATATCATGCATGCCTAATTGATTGAGAAAATAACAGTGTGGATCCCCGATACCAACCTGCATTCAACACAACAGAGGACGAGTCTTCTATTTTTTTTAAACCATGAACATGTAAACCATAAACGAAAAAGAAAGATATCATGGATACAAAATAAGACACCAACCAATCTAATACTATCCGATTTATTTGAGGAAAACATATGGACAAGAGTCCAAACAGCAATCTACAGTGCAGAAGCTTCAGTAAACAGTGCATGTAAGTATGTAACCATGCAGACCGATAATACAAAAGATAAACAGGCAAAGCTTTTGAAAGAGGAACAAAAGAAGTGGTACAAGCCAATATTTTTCTTTTTCTTGATCTTTCTTCTGTTCTGAAATAAGCAAAACCAAAGTCTCCCATTTAAAATGTAAGGATCTATTTCCAGTGATAATTTCACATTTCGTCATTGCATTTTAATCATCAATTGTAAGGAAATACATAAAAATGTGAAATATCGGGACCTACCTTAACCAGACGGTTCTTTGGAGAATAAACATTGAAACCCAATCTGAAATTCACGGATGACTCTAAAAAAATCCATGTCAGGGAATGGCTCCAAATCCAGATATAGCTGGGCACAATAGAACAGGTAAATGTCTTGACAATTCTTACAAAATATTAACTCCAATAAGATCTCCATGCAGCAGAACCAAACGTACTAAGAATTTCATCAGATCTCAAATAGATATCAGAAGTTAAAAAACAGAAAAAATAACTGGGATTCTGCGCACCTTAAGGAACTAGGAACTCAAGCTCTATACTACAACCAAGAATACTAGTAAACACTTCAAGTGCAGCCAAATGGTGACGAGTATGCCAATGGCAACATGCAGCTGAAAATTTGTAGTGTACTTCTACAATGAACTGTAAAACAACAAGAAAGGGTTATGAGAGGAAGTATGTTAAAAAACACAACAAATTTTTTTATCAAATGATCAGTAAGTAAAATTAAATATGTACCATCACCCACTATCTGGGCGAAAAATGTTTATCCTGTCAATAAGACAAGTGATCATAGGAAAATCATACCTGCATAAAGTGATAAAGAGAAGTAGGGAATGAAACAAAAAAAAAAAAGTCGATCAGTGAGCAAGTAATTTTACATCTATAGATAGTCATCCAAAAATTTTGAATGGAACGTGCAACAGTGTCACCGGAAAAAAGGGAAGTAGACGTTCTGAACAACACGAAGTAATAACCACCTGAAAAACATATAATAAGAAAGAAGGCATATTAGAAAATTTAAACAAATTCTGATTGGCAAAAATTATGCTAAGGTCCCCATTCTTGATCAAACTGCCTAACACTATGGATTTCTGTTGGTAGTGTTACCCTTTTATCGATACCCTGCAAAGAAAGAGTTTAATCTAAGCTTAAGAAAATGTCTTTGGGCTCCGCAAAAAGGAAGAAAAATACTGCTCCTAAAAAATTAACAAACATCTCTCGTTGTTTCAAGCTCAGCAAGCTAAATTTAAATTTCCACCATTTGTTTCACCTGGCAAAAACATGAGCTGATAAGAAACACGGTGTAAAATGATCCTGCTGCATAAAACCACGCAAATTATCAGCACAGACTTGCCTCAAATGTGAGGAAAAAACAGATTTTTACAAAACCAGTAAACAAGAAGATCCCGATTGATATGAGTGTAACAAGTCCAAACAAGACAACAAAAAGCAGCACAACTGAATAAAGCTTATGCACTTCAATTGGAGTAATCATAAAACACGCCTTCAAGAGAAATCAAGAAGCAAGGGACTAATTTAACATGAAATGGAGAAATATTATATTGTACACCCAGCAGAATCCGACTAACTAATACAAGTAAGAATAAATAATTAAAATAAAAAAGAATCTGTTTTGCTGGCATTTTTCATCCGTCCATTCATCTAAAATGAGGTTCTCTCCGTAACCTTCCCACAAAGGAAGCGTGCATAAGCAGTGTGTTTTCTTCTTTTACAATCGAAAACATACTTAAGGATAAGAAGTACCTTTTGCCTTTGCAAAGCCGTCAAAAGGCACAAGGTCCATTCCGTAGAGAGGATCATGAAAACCTGCAAGCAAATAAATTTTGATTTAAGTACTCGATATTTCATTCATATTTTAACTTTCCGACAAATGATTCAGTTCGTTTTACTTCACCAATCGTGGGCAACACCACTCTATTGGTCTGCATAACCGACAAAGAATCATTACAGCATATCCTGAACTCGCCGTCAACTCCTGTGACACCCCATACCATCAAATATGTCACTTGTTAACCTGAACAGAACCACTCAAATCAAGAAAAATCTGAATATATTAGAAACGTGAACAAAAATAATTAACTAAATAGTGAAACAAGGAAAGAGGACGGCATAAACATGCCCGTTCAGGAGCCTTGAGCTAAATTTTATCCATGTTCAAAGGCAACTCCGAGATCTATTTGAACAGCTTATGCAGTGCTTTAATCAATTAAGATATTCATGGCATGACCTTTCCCAAGATCAACAATGTAACAAGCCTAGCTTCCTAGGAAGCTGAAAAACAACACTTTGTGGATCCCCACTACCAACTCTGTTCAAGACAACGGAGGATGAAAACATTTTTCACGAATTGAACATAGTTTAAGTAAAAAAAATCCGTACCTTGACTTCACCAACACCATCTGTTATATAATGTGTTATCACAAGAATCTCGTTCCATAAAACTTCTCGTGTCCAGCACAAAATATAAATCCCCATTCCCTTAAGCAAAAAAGCAGCAAGCATTTGTTAGAGGACATGAAGCTGTCAATGTGTAATGCTGAGAGCAAATGGTGTATACAGGACATAAATTAGAAGCATATATACTATATACCCATGTACTTGGAAAAGGTATGATATATACACTCAACAGTCATGTATACAGCACATAAATTAGAAGCATATATATATACACCACAAGATACATCAAAGTTCAAAGCATAACAATTAGCAGAATGTAGTGTATGCCCATGTACTTGTCATACATATTCAGGTTTCTCTTGAATTCCTGCAGAAGAATGAAAAGCAAACAAATATGTTTTCAAGTGAAATACACAAGTGCAAAGTTGATATGCTGAAACCACGACCATACCTTTTCCAAGTGAAATACTTTTTCCAGGACACCATGGGCATTGAGAACACTTGTGACGAATACAGTAGTCTAATCCAATAATTACCTTCTCTCCATCATAGTACCAAAAATCTGAATTTTGGCTTCGGTTTCCTGTTCCCATTTCAAAAAGAAATTTTGATAAAGCAAGAACTCCAGAAGGTTATAATGACTGTAGCAACAAAAAGCTGTGATGATATATACAGATGATTACTTGTTCTAGCCGCTTTGACCTGAAAATATACAGATTCATATCATATCAGATTGTATATACAAAATGACAGATTGTCACACATCTTTACAGGAAAAAAAAAATACAAAAGACAGGTTTGAATTAACATAACAAACTACAGAAAACTGATACAATATAAGCTAAGCTTGAACAGCAACAGAAAGGGTTGCCATTCTTGACAAGGTTCCGACAGAAATCAATATAAACTAGAAACGATAGAGTGCAACAATGCTGTTCTTCCACTTTTCATGCTGAATTAACTTCCCAAATAGGGTATCGCAAATTTGAGCCAACAAAGAATA
Organism: Tarenaya hassleriana; assembly: GCF_000463585.1. NCBI lineage: Eukaryota > Viridiplantae > Streptophyta > Magnoliopsida > Brassicales > Cleomaceae > Tarenaya > Tarenaya hassleriana. The sequence goes on along the minus strand of NW_010965304.1, from coordinate 1,863,004 downwards.
GCAAAACTCACCCGAAGGGCTTGTGATGTAGCACCTATGATCTTTACAGATTCGTCAAGAAGGTATCTTATCAAACATTTCAGCTGCACTCATATATCACATTATCAGCACAAAATATGAATTTTTGAACCAATATCTCGACTCATTGATTGAAAAATAGCACTGTGTGGATCCACGATACCAACCTTCATTCAAAACAGCAGAGGACGATTCTTGTATTTTTTTAAAAAACCTTTTTTAAACCAAGAACACATAAACCATAAAGGAAAAAGAAAGATATCATGAATACAAAATAAGACACCAACAATCTAATACTATCTGCTTTATTTAAGGCAAAAATATGGACAAGAGTCCAAACAGCAATCTACCGTGAAGAAGCTTCAGCAAACAGTGCATGTAAGTATGTAACCATGCAGACCCATAGTAGAAAAGATAAACAGGCAAGGCATTTGAAAGAAGAACAAAAGAAGTGGTACAAGCCAATATTATACTTTTTCTTTATCTTTCTTCTGCTATGAAATTAGCAAAACCAAAGTCTCCAATAAAATGTAAGGATCTATTCCCAGACATAATTTCACATTTTGTCATTGCATTTTAATCACCAAATAATATGTGTAAAAAAGAAAATACTAAGAATTTTATCAGATCTCAAATAGACCTCAGAAAGGGAAGTAGACGTTCTGAACAACAGGAAGCCATAACCACCTGAAAAACATATAAAACAGAATGCATATTAGAAAACTTAAACAAATCGTGATTGGCACAAAAAAAATATTCTAAAGGTCCTCTGAAACTAGGTGAACCGAGAAAATTTAAGCTAAAGGAAATACAAGTTTATTCATCCTCGTTCTTCATCAAACTGCCTAAGACCACGGATTTCCCTAGGTAGTGTCACCCTTTTATCGATCCCCCTGCAAAGAAAGAATTTAATCTAAGCTTAAGAAAATGTTCTTTGGGCTCAGCATAAAGGACAACAATACCACTTCTAAAGAATTATCAAACCTCTCTCCTTGTTTCAAGCTTAATTTAGATTTCCACCATTTGTTTAACCTGGCAAAAACATGAGCTTATAAGAAAAAACGGTGTAAAATGATCCTGCTGCATAAACCCACGCAAATTATCAGCAAAGACTTACCTCAAATATGAGGAAAAAGAAGATTTTTACATATCCAGTAAACAAGAAGGTTCCGATTGATACGGGTGCAATAAGTCCAAACAAGACAACAAAAAGCAGTACAACTGATTAAAGCTTATGCAATAAGTATTGGAGTAATTCATAAAACATGCCTTCAAGAGAAATCAAGAAGCAAGGGACTAATTTACCATGAAATGGAGAAATATTATATTGTACACCCAGCAAAATCCGACTAACTAATACAAGTAAAAGAATAAATAACTAAAACCAAACAGAATCTGTTTTGCTGGCATTTTTCACCCATCCAATCATCTAAAGCGAGGTTCTCTTCATAACCTTCCCCCAAAGGAAGCATGCATATGCATTGTGTTTTCTTCTTTTACAATCGAAAACATACTTAAGGATAAGAAGTACCTTTTGCCTTTGCAAAGCCTTCAAAAGGCACAAGGTCCATTTTGTAGAGCGGATCATGTATAAAAACCAGCAAACAGATGAATTTTGATTTAAGTATTTGGTATTCCATTCATATTTAACTTTTCGACAAGTGGTTCAGTTCATTTTACTTCACCAAATCGTGGGCAACACCTCTCTATTGGTCTGCATAACCGACAAAGTTTCGTTGCATCATCTCCTAAACACGCCTTCAACTCCTGTGACACCCCATGCCATCAAATATGTCACTTTTTAACCTGAACAGAACCACTCAAATCAAGAAAAATCTGAATATATTAGAAACGTGAACACAAATAATTAACTAAATAATGAAACAAGGAAAGCAGAAGGCATAAACATGCCCGTTCAGCAGCCTTGGGCTAAATTTTATCCACGTTCAAAGGCAACTCCGAGATCAATTTGAACAGCTTATGCAGTGCCTTGATCAATTAAGATATTCAAGGCATGACCGTTCCCAAGATCAACCATGTAAGAAGTCTAGCTTCCTAGGAAGCTGAAAAACAACATTCTGTGGATCCCCACTACCAACTGTGTTCAAACCAACGGAAGATGAAAACATTTTTAACGGACTGAACATAGTTGAAGTAATAAAAAACTGTACCTTGATTTCGCCAACACCATATGCTATATAAAGTGTTATCACAAGGATCTCGTTCCATAAAACTTCTCGGGTCCAGCACAAAATACAACCCCCCATTACCTTAAGCAAAAAAGCAGCAAGCATTTGATAGAGGACAATGAGCTGTCAATGTGTAATGCTGAAAGCAAATGGTGTGTGTATGCTTCTAACACTCAACAATCATGCATACAGGACATAAATTAGAAGCATATATATATACACCACAAGATACATCAAAGTTCAAAGCATAAAAATTAGCAGGATGTAGTGTATACCCCTGTACTTGTCATACATTTTCAGGTTTCTCTTGAAAGCCTGCAGAAGAATGAAAAGCAAACAAATATGTTTTCAAGTAAAATACACAAGTGCAAAGTTGATATGCTGCAATCACTACCATACCTTTTCCAAGTGAAATACTTTTTCCATGACACCATGGGCATTGAGAACACTTGTGACGAATACAGAGTCTAATCCAATATTTACCTTCTCTCCACCGGTTTTGGTACCAGAAATCTGAATTCTGGCTTCGGTTTCCTATTGACATTTCAAAAAAGGAATTTTGATAAAGCAAGAATTCCAGAAGGATATAATGACTGTAGCAACAAAAGCTGTGATGATATATACAGAATACATATGATTACTTTTTCAAGCTGCTTTGACCTTATATATATCATATCAGATTGTATAAACAAAATGAATTGTCACACATGTTTACAGAAAAAACAATACAAAAGACAGGTTTGAATTAACAAAAGAAGCTACAGAAAACGGATGCACTCTAAGCTAAGCTTGAACAGCAACAGAAAGGGTTGCCATTCTTGACAAGGTTTCGAACGGAAATCAATATAAACTACAAAAGATAAAGAGTACAACAATGCTTTTCTTCCACTTTTCATGCTGAATCAACCAGACAGTTAGGGTATCGCAGAAGTCCATCAGCTATATAACATAACATACAGAGTGGGAAATCAGAACAGACCCACGTAAAGAAACAAAGATTGGGTAAACAACACCAAATGTAGAATTGAACTTGAATACAAAATCCAGAAATGACAACCTTGATGAATGAAACGCAAACAAGAAGAAAATAACTGGAAGGCAGGGAAAATGAGACATGGAATCGTATTTAAAAATCAAAGAAACAACGAAGAATAACGAGGAAACGAGAAATATCCTGCATGCACCACAGATGTGAAATAAACCTACACCCAAAAAAAGGTAACCCAGGAACCAAGGCAAAACCCTAAAACAAGAAAACGGAACCCAGAAGAAAAAACCATAAAACCAATGAGAAAGAAAGTAGACAGGCAACAGAACGAACTAAGACCTTAAAATGAAGAAAAAGATCGAACAAACTGAAACAGAAAAGAAAATCACCAGACAAAACGCAAGAATCGGAAAAATCGAGAGAACTCGGACATATTCTGGTGACAGAAAATCGCGATGAAAGAAAGAATCGAATGAACCTGGAAGACGGGTAACTCGCCGGAGAAGACGGAGGAGAGGCAGAGCAACTTGAAAGAAGAACAGATACTGACAGAGGAAAGAAAATACCCAGAAAAAACGCAAGAATCGGCAAACAAAAACTCGAAAGAGCTCGGACAAATTCTAGAAACAGAGAAACCGCTATGAAAGAGAGAATCGAGACTGAAACAGAAAAGAAAATCACCAGACAAAACGCAAGAATCGACAAACAGAGAGATGGAGAGAACTCGGACACATTTTAGAAAGAGAGAAGTCGGATGAAGGAAAGAATGAATTGCAAGTGACGAGTAAGATTTATATAGTGAGACCCACGCGATTTCTTCAACGGATATATGCCAGAACGACGCCGTTTCACGCGAACGGATTTAATTTTAAATAATTTAAATTTATTACATTACTATCCGTCTATTAATTTGGGCCAAATAAAGCCCATTTATGTGGGCCTAACCCATTTGTTAAATGACAAAAAATTAAAATTCAATGAGCCTAGTGAAATTTTTATAGAAATATTTAATTAAATATTTGTCGTTTTAAATTAAAAAGCAATATCAAATTTAAAGTGTGTAACTATTTTCTTGGTGAGAATATTAATTATATAAATCTACATTCAACAACTAGTGTTAAGCACAACACATGCATAAATGCATCATACAAGATTTATAGATTTTGGATAACAGTACCATAATAACTCATAAGGGAAAAGAGAAGTAGCAGGGCTTTGCTCTTCATTCTCTACAACTGCTTCAATGGAGCACTTTCATTGCTTGAGCAGTAACCTAAAACCCTAGATTTGATCTGAACAAAACATAATTTTGGACTTTGAGAAATGTTATAATCATCAATATAACTGTTTAATATAAAAAATCTTGTAACTGAAGTACCTTCTCTACTGCATCAGCCATGCCCGAGGACTCTTGCGCTTTTTTCCTTAGTAGATTTACCCGAGCTTCCATTAGGCGATTGTGTTCTTCGGCCTGACAAACAAGACAGCCAAATGAAATCAGATTCTGATGGGCATATAAATCTTGGACTGGTGTTCAAGTGAAAGTTTATGTTCTCTCTTTTGATTTGTCTCACCCGTTGAAGCAAATCTGTCAACTGTTGGATCTCCTGCTTCTTAGCTGTAGATAGATCTTTCGCTATGTCCATCACGTTCGTCCTAGGATTTAGCCGTCGTGACGAAGAAGTTAGGGATTCAATCGAAAAAGATGTGGGAACATACAGTTGCATGATACATACTTGTCCGTATACAGAGGATCCAAGCTTTGTTCTTCAGCAAGTTGCTCTACTGTATCAAGAATAGCTCCGACCTGGCCAAAGAAATAATTTTATTTTAAAGGGCTCGGAGATCATGCAACATCATTTTCAAGATGAGCGGGTTTCGCAACTATGTACATTGCGATGGCATAAAACAATAAATAGGGATGAAGTGAGATTCTGCAGTCAGTACCTGAGTTTCTTGACATAATGCTTCAAACTCATTCTGTTACAATGGAGAATAACTATTTTAATTCCTGACTTATCAAAAAATAAGCCATATTACGATTAGGAATGATCTTATCAGCGCCAGGCATTGTACTAAAACTAAGATAACCCTAATCAGAGAATTACATGCGTTAAAATCAACAGTTACCTCTATGTTCTGATACAAAGACGCGATGACCTGAAAAACACGTAGGAGAACAATATAAGCTTCAAGGTAAAATACATAGAAACATGATAGATGAAATAATAAGATATAGCTCTTGAAGATGATTATAACTATTAAAGCCAGAGCTTAAATATACAGAAACATGACAATCGAAAGGTGATGAAATAATAAGATATCTCTCTTGGAGGTGATAATTGAAAACTAAACCAGCAGTGATATTATTCCTCTAGATGATTATGAAGTATTAAACCAAAATTCCTTAAAAGATTTGCAAAAAAAAAACAAAGAAACTCAAGATTTCAAACATTCAACGTGGAGTTCTACTTCGGGTGCATAGATTTTGCACTCTTCCAAGTAGATCTGGTTTTCGGTTGCATGTCCGGGATGATAGTGTAATGAAATGAGCCCATTTGAAGTGTGTGCAGTGTGCATATGATGATCATCAATACAAAAGTGAGATACCTGTATATATAGCCCATACAGACGATCTTGCTCAGCACCGCTAAACTTTGAGAAGGCCTTGACAAAATCCTAGATGATCAAATTGAGAAAAACCTAAGATAAATGTTAAAAGGACATGAATCATGAAGACCAAGACTCCGAATAAAGAATTTACAAACTTCATCTAATTACAAAACTAATCACATCCTCGGTGCCATTGTCCACTTCTCTAATCTACTAACCAAGTCAGCACCAACACTCATTCACATTGGTGTAAGGGTTATTAACTAGTTTTAAATCATGAAAACAGATAATCAAACTGAATTCGACATGTCAGAGCTCAAAAATTTAACCAAAGAACTCTTAATAAAACTGCACAATTATAAGATTTATTTTTCCAAGTGCCAATTTATCAAAACTGTAACCATAAAACCTCACTGAACTAAGCAATTTTCAATCTTTAAACAAAAGAAAATCAACACAAAGCTGTCCTAATACAGCTGCATATGAATAAATCCAAATCACGGAAAACATAGCTGGAGCTTCATTACCTGTTTTGAACAAGCAGTGAGAAGAGAACGAACGGCAAGCTTGAAGGATTTATTCAGATCCACTTGTCTTGATCCAGGAATCCCCATTGTATCACCCACTTTCTCCATCTTATCGGAGAAGAATGTAAAACAGCCCGAGAAATTCTTGAATACGAAGATTATAATGAAAACTGCGAGCAGCAAAAGTCGCACATTCTGTGAATTCATGAGAAATTTCTAACAAAACAAACTACTCCAGATGTATATGAAGGAGGTCCCGAGTTTCATGTAAGCAATCTTCATGGCTCTCGAAATCTATCACAAGAAGTAATATGAAATTCATCTTTTTTTTAAACAATCATCAGCATTGTTGCCATTAGAAAACAAGCATAAACAAAACCCCGAAACTTATTTCTTAAACAACTAACATGGGTTGCAATAAGATCACAAGCCACTTGAAAACAGAGTTAACTCTAAGAACTGTCACTATAACCTGTCAATATGCTCAATATCTTAACATGAGAACTGAAACCTCGCTGATTCGTACAACCCAGAAAACAAGGGGCAGAAAATTGGTGATGATTTTCTGTTGGCTTTTATCAAGTCTCTTACCACTAATGAAAAGTACTCAAAATTCTACTGTAACACAAAACAAGGTACAAATTTCCGCTAAGAACACGAGACAAATTCATATGGCAGCACAAACAAAACAAACCCACATTCCCTAGCAAAAAAAGAAAAACATCCAGAGCAAAATATCCACCAAATCAAGGACCAGACTATAAACTAAATTCCCATTACATATCACGACCAAAAACGAAACTGCCTTGTGAATTTAACACAGAAAACCCAAAAACTGCAAAAAATAGGTATCATAAAACCAACAGGAAACCAGAAAACCCACGAAGTGAAACAACCGATTTCCGGTCCAAATCTAACACCCAGATACTGAAAGACGAACGGCAAAGGGGAAGATTGAGAAGAAGAATAAGCGAGGAGAGAGAGACAGATTCTCACCGGCGATGAAAACCGGAGACGGCAACGAGAGAGGCTAATGATTCGGGTGAAATTTCTCCGTTGTTTGGAAAGCCATTTCGTAATTTCGTGTAGAGACTAGTGGGGACGGTTTTGCCAGACGATTTGAATTTTCGAAAGAAGCTGCAAAAATGGCGGAGGGAAATTTTCGAGGGAAACTCGAAGCAACAAAACCTTGCAGCAATCCCTATTGTTAACACTGTGAATCAAGATCGAACTAAACCGGTATGAATCGAACCGAATGTAACTCGGTTTTGATTTGATTGGATTTTATTGTCATCCCAATTAATTTGAATCTAAATAAACATAACCAAATCAAAAGAAATAAACCAAACCAAATTCAACATAATTATATATAAAAAAAATAACACCGGTGTCCACACAGATATATTAAAATATTAAATAAAAAATATATAATTTTCAAATCTAAACCCAATCGAAAAATATAAGAGAAACTTACCTTTTGCTTAATTTTATTATTTCCTTTTTTTTAATATTACCATTTCTTTTTTTCTTCAGCAAAGAAGGTTCTTGGTCCTCCGGTCGTATTAAAAAAACCTTTAGTCGGCGAAAAATATCACCGAAAAAAAGGAGGGTATGTCGGTCATTTCAGTCTCGAGTGAGGATGATTTCGTCATTTTACATATAAACCCCCAACCATATGTTTCGACGAGTCAAGAAACGCCGCCTCAATGGGAACTCCAGAAACATCCCGAGAACCTTGTCCCGACAGGATCCTCGACGACATCGGCGGCGCCTTCGGCATGGGAGCCGTCGGCGGCTCTGCCTTTCACTTTCTCAAGGGCGTCTACAACTCTCCCATCGGATCTCGCGTCTCCGGCGGAGTTCAGGCGGTGAGGATGAATGCGCCACGAGTCGGTGGGAGGTTCCCCGGG
>NW_010965304.1:1808452-1854505 GCF_000463585.1 Tarenaya hassleriana | reverse complement strand
TGGGACCCGTGGGTGCCTCCGCCTTCCACTTCCTCAAGGGCCTATACAACTCTCCCGTCGGAGCTCGTATCTCCGGCGGATCTCAGGCCGTGAGGATGAACGCGCCGAGAGTCGGCGGGAGCTTTGCCGTGTGGGGAGGCCTCTTCTCCGCCTTCGATTGCACGATGGTCTACGCTCGTCAGAAGGAGGATCCATGGAACTCGATCTTCGCCGGAGCCGCCACCGGAGGGTTCCTCTCGATGCGTCAGGGCCTTGGAGCCTCCGCTCGATCGGCTTTGTTCGGTGGCGCTCTTCTGGCTCTCATCGAAGGAGCTGGGATCGCCCTCAATAAAATTCTCAGCGCTCCGCAAGAGGCGCCGATCATGGTGGAGGAGCCAGGTCCGGGTTTCCCCATGGGATTGCCGGGTCAATCCGTGCCGGAGAGTTCGGAATCGGGGTCGTCTTGGTTAGGAGGATGGTTCAGTGGTGGGAAGAATGCGGAATCCAAGGATAATGGAGGGAGCAAGGTTCAGATTCTGGAGAGCTTTGACGCGCCGCCGGTGCCGAATTTCGAGTACAAGTGATGGAATTGAGACCTGGGTTTGAAGTAATTTCGAATCTTTGGTTTGATTATCTGGTTTAGTTTCCATTGCTGCACGATCAGCATTTTTGTATTATTGCAATATGGAATTAGGGTTTCTGGTAATGGGTTCCCGTGGAAAATAAAAGCATATAGCCCATAGATACGAAATTCCGATGAAGTTTTAATGTGTAGATGGTCAGCGAATGGCAAATATGTTTAAATAAAATGGACATAACATAAGTAGGGTTCTAAAACAAGAACCAAAGTGAAATCCAAATCTAAATATCTTAATGTCATAACTCAACAGCAACTTGCACCTTTTTCTTTTGTTTTTTGAATCAAAATGTGAGATGCATGCCTGTTATCTTGCAGTATGTGCATCATGTTTAGTATTGCTGTGCCTCCTGCTGCATTTCAATGTATATGGTAATGTACTAATACAAATGTTTGACCTCTGTTTTTGGTATTAAAAAAAAATTAAAAGTAAGATATTTATATAAAAGGTTTGACCACCTCCCTTGTTATAGATGTTTATAAATAATTACCCTTGTGTATATCTATAAGCATCATCCACATACAACTATTCAAATCTTCTTCTTCCATCATTTGTGCCATTTTGTATGTATTTCATCATCGTCACAATCAATGGAAAACCCTAATATCTCCGATCACAAGAACTCCTCAACCGGACCAGACCCGGAATCCGAACCCGACCAGACCCGTATTTTCCCATCAATCTCCCAGATCATAAGCGAGGGTGAATCCCTGTTCTCCATAGCCTTCCCAACAATCCTTGCGGCATTGATCCTCTACGTTCGATCTGCTATCTCGATGATCTTCCTTGGTCATCTCGGTGAGCTCGAGCTAGCCGGAGGCTCACTAGCCATTGCTTTCGCCAATATAACTGGCTACTCGGTCCTTTCGGGTCTTGCCCTAGGCATGGACCCTTTATGTTCTCAAGCCTTTGGAGCCGAAAAGCCGAAACTCCTCTCGCTAACCCTACAACGCACTGTGCTTTTCTTGCTAGCTTGCTCGGTCGGGATCCTTGTTTTGTGGCTGAATTTGGAGAAAATCATGATCTTTCTCCATCAAGATCCGACCATTTCGTCTTTGGCTCAAGTTTATGTCTTGTGCTCTATTCCTGACTTGGTCACCAACTCGGTTCTTCACCCTCTTCGTATTTACCTTCGGGCACAAGGCATAACTCACCCGCTAACCCTAGCGACGCTTGCAGGCACGATCTTCCACATACCCATCAACTTCTTCCTCGTATCTTATCTCCAGATGGGTCTTGTCGGAGTAGCAATGGCCGCTTCCGCTTCGAATTTCTTTGTCCTTATGTTTCTCGTGTTTTACATTTGGTTCACCGGCTTGCACAGAGCAACGTGGACAAACCCTAGCTCGGAGTGCTTCAAGGATTGGGGTCCACTGATCCACCTCGCAGCCCCCAGCTGCGTTAGTGTTTGCCTCGAATGGTGGTGGTACGAGATCATGACCGTTCTCTGCGGTTTGCTCGCAAATCCTAAAGCTCCGATCGCAGCAATGGGGATCCTCATCCAAACAACGTCGTTGCTATACATTTTCCCGTCTTCATTAGGATTCGCGATTTCCACCCGTGTCGGGAACGAGCTCGGGTCAAACCGTCCGCATAACGCGCGTCTAGCTGCCACGGTCGCGGTTGCGTTTGCCGGTCTCATGGGTTTGACCGCATTTGCGTTTGCGTGGGGCGTAAGCAACATTTGGGGGAAAATGTTCACCCGAGACATTGAGATCATAAATCTAACGGCGTTAGTGTTACCGATACTCGGCCTCTGCGAGATCGGAAACTGCCCTCAGACCGTCGGTTGCGGTGTCCTTCGAGGAAGTGCTCGGCCATCGACAGCTGCGAACATAAACCTCGGAGCGTTTTACCTTGTCGGGATGCCGGTTGCTGTTGGACTTGCCTTTCGGACTGGAATTGGGTTTTGTGGGCTTTGGTTGGGCCTTTTAGCGGCCCAAATTAGCTGTGCAGTCATGATGCTATACATTGTGGGGTCCACGGATTGGGAAGGAGAGGCTAAGCGGGCAAAAGTGCTAACGTGCACCGGTGTTGACGTGGTGATAACGGCACAAGATAGCGACGATTTAACGGACCCGTTATATAGCGTTAGTGTGACTACAAACTGATTATAAATTGGTAGATGATATTATTTTCATCTGTAGTTTTAATATCGGTATTTTTTTTTAACAATTTCAGCATTCATATTGTTTTGCGATATGTGTATCTCATGTATTTCAAATTTTGGTATATATTTTCCTAAGTATAAATCGTATATTTTCTTTAAATGAGAACATAAGTTGAAAGTTGAGAAGATAATTCAACCGATGAAATGGACGCAAAACATTTATTTCGTCTCGAATTCGAACTTTAAATTTAGAAAGAGAGTATATAATTCAAATCACACCGTATAGTTTCTAGTTGCGAGTTTAATTTAGGTTTTTATTCAGGGTATATGATTATCCAAAAAAACTGAGAAGTATCATTTGAATCATTGCGTCAATAGTTATTCAAAACCGATATTATGTGTGAAATATTTTGATAAACAGTAACAGAAAATGAAAATGTACATAATAATTGTTATTATCATAAGGTTGATTAATAACATGAAAAAGGTTATAATTTGATCCATTCAGAGCCATCGACGAAGGTAAGAGACAAAAAGGGCTTAGCTTCTTCGTCAGTGAGCTCTCTGGACCAAGCAACTCTCCCTGCATGGTTGGCTCCTGGCCCCGTGCACTTGTATTGCCCATAGAACACCGTCCTGCTTTCCAATAATATTATCAATATATATATATATATATATATATATGGTTATTATATCCTATAGTTTTATGAAAAATACTTCTGATAAACAATTGACTAAAAAATTCTATCACTAAAAACCACCAACATCGATAAAAAATGGTCAGGCATCAATATAAGAATTTTGAAAAGACATATCCCAAAAGAACTATAGGATATACATACACACACACACACACATATATATATATATATATATATATAAGAGACTGCACGCCTAAGTTTGCTTTTAAAGTTTTTACAGGAGGTTTTTGTATATATATAAGTTCATGGAGAAAGTTGAAAGCTGACTCAGATAATGCATACATATAATTAAATAGGTGAAAAAAAGGTGTGGAGTGTATAATTTTCTTAATTATATAATTTTTTAACCAATAAAATCATACAAAACTCAAATGATTGAGATTCAAAAAATAATAATTTTTTTCATTAAAATCGAATTGTAGATATAACGTTTTCTCATTAAAATTCTTAATTTTCATTAGTATTTCATTTATTCTCTGAACGAATTACAACCTTAATTTAAATTCCAAATTAAAACTGCAAAACTCAAAACCAATAATAACAAAAGAGAAAGATTCTCTAAATTATAAACACCAAACAATACACCATAACACCTTACCCCTTTTTACATTGTCTAATCCAAATTAAAAAAAAAAAAAATTCTGAAAGCATTCGTGGAACATATGTGTACCTTATCTTGTTTACTAATTAAATATGCATGCGCATGCAATAAACCCACATCACAAAACATATACGAAAACTTATATATACTTATATATATATGTGTGTGTGTGTGTGTGTAGGTACAAATATATATATATATATATATATATGTGTGTGTGTATGTGTGCTTATATGAACAAGACGAATAGAGAAGCCGACAGGAAGGGAGTAGGGATTTTTAGGTGGGGGATGATGTAAGGAATTTAGAAACAAAGTGAATGTTCTGCGTTTGCTGACAAAAGAGCATTATATCAATGTGGAGATGCATGAGCATTGGAACTCAGGACGGCGCCGTTTCAGCGCACTACTGAGAAAAAAAAGGGGGGTGTTATATTATGGTTGGTGGGTTTAGTTAGGTGACAGGAATTATAATGTTTATAATATAGTAATAATTCTAAAAAAAAAAGGAAAAATATATAAAATTAAAAGCTAAGGGAAAAGAATTTTTTTGTATATTTTTCTTAAAATAGTCATCAAATATTTTATGTACAAGGCTATGAGATAATTTAGAAAACTAACTCTAGTGTGGAGTTGAGAAACAGCAATTGGGAATTTTTATGATTATTTTAATAATCCATGTAAATGAATCATAATTTATAATTCACATACCAAATAATATATAGGAAAAGATTATATATTCTTCATATGAAAAAGAAAATTAAAATAAAAAATTAAAAGGAAAAGAACTTACATCTCGCGGGAAGGGTCGCCCCAGTTGTACCAGCCCCTGGGGAGGATGATGTTGTCCATATAGGTGTAAGCAAAGACGACCCTTGAGAAGGGGCCCCACGCCCTTCCCAGATACAGCACCCCCGTCCCCGTCACCTTGCACCTCAGGAAGGAGAATCCTGTGTCCTCCAGCACACTGCTCCTCCCCTGCGCCGTCACCGCCCCCATCTTGTCCGCTATCGCGTGCACGTGGCATCCCTGCACGCACGTACATTCGAGTCATCATCATCATCATCATGCACACGAGATTAGATTCGAAGAATACCTCGTAGAGGGAGAGGGCGTTGCCGAAGATGAAATCGACAGAGCCCTCGATGTAGCAGTCCTTGTAGTAGTGGCGGCCCAAGTGGTCGTAGAGGGTGTCCTGAGCCCCCAAAATCTGACATCCCATGAACACCGCATTGTCCGCCGACACTCTCAACGCCACCGCCTGCTTCCCCACCGCTCCCGGCGGCGGCACCGGCGTCGTGTTCTACTCGTTTATTCACTACCCCGTTAGCATTTTTTCTTTTTTCGGAATAAACTTCGCAAGCTCATTAAATAAAGAAAATTATTTTGTTCGGTTTACATCGATTTTATTCCAAATTATGTTGCGGTCGTTTCGGGTTTAAAGAGAAACCGAACCAAAATTAAACCGAACCGGAAATACCTTGAAGGTGATGTTCTTGGCAACAAAGAAAGGAGCGTTGACAGCAAAAGTGGCGGAATTGAAAGTGCCCAGAGGCTGGCCCCTTGCTCCCGGCGTTTGTGCACTGTCTCCCCATTGAACTATCGTCTTCTCTGCTCCTTCTCCTTCCATTGTTATGAATGACTTCATTGGCGGTATGTTCACCTTCTCCCTTTAGTTTCCCATACATACATAGATATATACCCCCAATGTCAAAATATATTGTTCCCAATTCTTCCATTTTCGATTTTTATTAAGAAAAATATTTTTTTTTATTCAACTTTTTCGATTATATTCGAATTGAATTCAAATAACTTCGATCTGATATGATATACAATCGATTAACTTTAGACGTATAAATATAAATAATCATTCATTAGAGTTGTAAAAAATGGGTTGGTTTGCCGTTTGGATAAATAATATATCAAAATATATTAGTTCCCAATTTTTCCATTTACGGATTCGATTCGGTTTTTATTAAGAGAAATATATTTTTTTTCACAAATTTTCGTTTTTATTCAACTTTTTCGGTTATTTTAATATTCGAATTGAATTCAAATAACTTCGGTCTAATATGATATACAATCAATTAACTTTAAAAGTCTAACTTGAAATAACCCTTCATTAGGGTTGTAAAAAATGAGTTGGTCTAACCCGTCCCGATCTCAGATCTTTTTGGTCCATCTCGATCCGATCTGTTTTTTGGCGAGCCAAAAAATTGTTTGGCTCAACCCGACTCATGTTAGATCACGAGTCAAACAAAGCGATTCGAACATCAAATAACTAATTAAAAATCAAAATTTAAATATAAAAAATATTAAAAATTTTAAAATTTAAACAAAATAAGCCAAATAACTATTAAAAAATATAATTTAAAAATAAAAATATTTTTAAAAAATATTAAAAATTTTAAAAAAAAACTTGTGACTCGTTCGCGAACTCGTGTGAGTTGGTTCATTCGGTCCATTTTTTTTAATTCAAATTTTTTGAACTCGTCTAAAAAAATATGGGTTGACTTTCCGGACATCCGATGAAGTTTGCATAGATGGATACTAGACCACCTCTCTATACCGCATGCCACCCTCTAAATATAGAATAAAATAATTACACTCACTTTTTATTTTGTGGAGGTGTGATGTCTACGTGAATTATTGTTATAGATTACTCTAATAAAAGAAACCTACGCTTTCTTTTTTTTTTACACAATTTCATTTTTTTGGTAATTTCGGATAAAATAAAAATTAGTTACTACACTACACATAAAAAAAAAAAGGACAAAGAGCCCAAGACAGAGAATCACACCGTTCAAACTATATTATAACAACAAACAACAAAACCGCAAGTGCATGTCGACAACAGCCTAGAATCTACGGTCCAATATACGTACATATATACACATTTAAATAAATACAAACACAAGACCACAAGTTTGTGGGTATATATAAAAACTATATATAGTATCAATTTGGAATTCTTCACATGCAAAGACATACCAAACGCAAACATTCCAAAGAATAAATTGAAACTCTCGCAGTTACCAACCTTTGCATTTATTATTATAATGCTGTGTACCTTATGATAAATGAAAAATAAGATAAAACAGCAAATTGACATTTTTTTTAAGTGACATTGAGCCAAACTAGACAATGTTCTCTATGTAAATTCATGGCAATTTTTCATAGTTTTTTTTTAATTTCTAAAAATAATTATAAAGATGGAACACCAAGAAAAACAACTTATCTTAATGAAAAAAAATGCATCTAATATCTCCGAAAAAAATGCGTTAAATACATATTAATCAAAGCACATGGGCCTAACGAATGAGAACCACGTTGTTAGAAGAATAACGACAATAATCATAAAATTGCGTGAAGGAAGACATAGATAGATAGAGACACTCACGTGTAAACTCCGGAATGAACCTTGATGACGACACGGACAAGATTGACGAAAGGCAGAGAATCGATAGCGTCTTGGATTTTGACGAAGTCTCCTTTGTTAGGGTTCTTATGGACAGTGATTGTGTAGGAAGGGAACACTTTGTTCTTCGCTGTCTTGAAGACGGAATGCTTCAAGCTCCCGACAAATCTGACCCATCTCATGAACTGTTCTTCTGAGTTTTGGGTTCGATTCAGATTCACATTTTTCGTGTTCCTCGGCCGCAATCTCAGCCCCTTTGTGTGGCATTGTGTTCTTGAGGAACAGAGGAGAAGAAGAAGAAGAGAGAGGAGGAGAGTGAGAAATGGGTTTGAATTGGTGAATTTGGACATTTAAAAGACAAGAAACAAGGATTTGTTTTCTGGGAGGTCCTTGTTTTTTTGTTTTGTGCGTGTGTGTGCGTGTTCATGCGCATATGTTCCTATACATATATATATACACACACATACCACACGTGTATGTGCGTGTGTGTGTGTGAGGTCGTCAAGTGTTTGGTACTTTGGTTTTTGGATTTAGGTGAAAAGTGAAGAATTCAAGAATCAAATGACGGAGAAAGAACGAGTCACGGGTGCTTCCACTCACATCCACGCAGAGAGAGAGAGAGAGCGAGAGAGAGAGAGAGAGAGAGAGAGAGAGAGAGATAGGAAAAAAGACAAAGAGACAACGAGAACTTGATATATATTATCTATATATGTGTGTGTGTGTGTTGAATCCGACGTCAAATGAGTTGTTGTGACAAGCTTTTTTTTGTTGATATGAAATGTGAATTGTTGTGACAAGCTTTCTATTAAGCAAAGTTAGCAATCACGAGTGAATATATATATATATATATATATATATATATATATAAGATGATCAATTTCAATAATTGGACGTCAATTTTTCATTGTTACACAATTTACAACAACATTTCTATACCGCGTATCACATGCAAGGTGTGATCGTTCAATGAATTAACAACGAATTGCTCGTTGAAATGACCCATGAAGATACAAAGACATGTCCATGGATCTAAATTAACTGCATTGAGTTTCGGTCTAATTGGAATTAATAAAAAAATATTAACAGAGTTAAAAATCAAATTATTCACAATTCAAATAATTACACTATTTTTAATATGCATTAAAAAAAATACTTTAACTAGCACATACTACTGTAGGCCACAAAGAAGTGAACTTTCCTATGTTACTATAAATTATAAAAAGAAATAAAAAAAGGAAATAAATGTGCTGCGGCTTTTAAGTCTAAGAACAGATGTTGGCCTTCAGTTCAGTGCCCGTGACTGTCTCTTAATTCCTGTTGGCGTGTGACAAAGGACAAAACTATACTCGTGAATGACTTTTTTTCAATTTTTTTTAATTTGGTTACCTAACATTATTGTTGTTGCTGCATTATACTGCAAAGCTGAATTAAATTCGAAATAAAGAATACTACATATTTATATTAACCTCATTTGAAATCGGTTAGGTACCATTTAAAAACAAATTAATTGAGGCAATTATATAAAAAAAAAACTAGAATAAACATAAAATTTATTTATTTCACTTGGAAACCTAACATTATTGCTACATTATATTGCAAAACTGAATTAATTCTACATAGATAATACACAATTACATTAATCTCAGTTGAAACTGGTTAGGTATTATTTAAAAAATTAATTGAGGTAAATATAAATTGGAATAAACATAAAACTGATTTAAAATATTTGTTATTAAACACCAAATAAATATAAACCAAACCAAAAAAAATATATAAAACTCGGATTAACTACAGATTAACTACAGAAACAGTTGCAAACTTCAACAGAGAACTCAGGGTTCGATCATGTCATCAAAGGGAAGAAGTAATCAGACATCTGCAAGAAGTGAGTTGAGCCATTAGGACAAGTGAAGAATGCCTGATTGCTCTGGACACTCTCCAGATCTCGTGTCGGACAGATTGCCACGATTCTTCCGTGTTCAGTCTCTTTGCATTCTCTAAAGCATCGTCTACTCCTGGGAATGATTTCGATCCATAGTCGTCGTGCTTGGATGGCCCGTATATCTGCACATCAACAAACACCAAAATCACGAGGGAGAGGTGGTAAGAGGGCGAGAGCGCGAAAGGCCGCGAGAGGATTAGGGTTTCACAATTAACCCTAACTCGAGACAATGGTGTTACCCTCTCGCCTCAACCCCTTGATGTGGACATCCAAGGCAACACCATTGGAGCTGAACTCATGCAAGGACGAGCTGCATCGGAAGCTAGCTACGAGATGAACACAGCGGGAGAAAGCATTGAGCCAATTGGACCGATTACAAGATCTCGTGCCAAGAAGCTGCAAGCTGCACCAAATGGCCTTATTCTCCCTCTTTTGGGTCAAGAACACTTGGAAGAATGTGTTGGGTTGGTCCAACAACAAGCCCAGCCCATTATTCACATGATATCAAGCTTGGAAGACCCACAAGTGAAGCCCAAATTTTAGGTCCAATAAGGGTTTAAGACCGTTCGTCTCGAACGCTTGCTTAGGTTTCGTTTACGAGTTGTTTAGGGGTTTAGGGAACCCATCCACCGCCTATCGGGAAATCTATCGATCTTGGGATCATATCACCCCTCGCTACTCATCTTTCCAGCAACCTCCCCTGGGTACCCGATCTCCGGATACCCGACTCTCACAAAGTCGATCCTAGTACTACAACCTAGAAACCCAAAGGTGTATGGCCGATATCGAGTATGGCAAAAGCAAAAAACTCAAGAGCATCTAACCTACACCTACCCTTGCCAGCCGAGTACCCGAATCCTCGTTGCACCCCGCAGGTGCCCCAAGTTTCGGATATCTGACTCTCACGAGACCAAAATGCTCTAACCAGGAAACCCGAAGGTGTAAGGCCGAGATCGAGTACACCGAAAAAACACGAGTATCCAACCACGCCCACCCGCAACAAGATTACAGTTTCGGGTTTAAGGTTGTCAAAATAGCTTAGTTGCTTTGTTTATCCAAAACATACCAAATGCTTGTACCAGGTTCTCTCAGAGAGCCCATCTGGGTCTGTCAATGCTCGCTCTGCCATCATTAACCTGTCATTAAGCTCTCTTTCTTTCAAAGGTTCTTTCCACCACATCGTTTTCCAGCCTTTGTCTCCTTCGATCATTGCCTGTAAGACTCACAACACTTCAATATCAACAAGTTATCGTCACTTTGTTTTTTTGGTGATCTAAATCTTTATGGTACCTGTTTCTCCCTGTTTATCCCTTCTGCAGCTTTAGACAGATCCCCGATCGACTTCAATAACGGGGAAAGATCAATGTTATGGCCCGAGGTCTCGCTCTGCAACTCTTCCACGCTTTTCTACTCATCGCATCTTGACAAATCACATCGGTTTTACGATAATTAAGCAGTAATAATCTGAAATCAACTTTATATTGTCACATTTATAAACTTCTTATAAACAAAAAGATCCTAAAATGGTATTATTAGCCGATTTTGGTATTAAAACCTTAACAGAACGTCTATTAAAGTTTCAAGTGGCTAATAACATTGTAAACGACAGATTTAACTGATCACAACGTTGATATTGTATTAGAAATATCAATTACCTGAAGTTCGGATGCATAGGAAAGGTAATCGAAAGGTAAGATTACTTCATCTGCTAACCGAAGAGCGACGAGACCCAATACGCTGGCCACTGTATCGTTCGTAGTTATTATAAGTGTGTGTGATGGTATGAGATGTATCGAGAGGTAAAATACGGTTACTTTTACGACAAACCTGCAACGTGCCGTTGGAAAGACGGGTCCCCGAATTTTTCCATCCAAGTGAAGTCGTCATACATCGAGTGATAGACCGGATAGCCTGCCATTCAGGACTACCGTTAGCAACTTTGTAGTCTTAAACTTCCTTGAACCAAACTAAAACACTCTCGGATTCCGCGTGTTGCCCAAGAAATTGATAAATTTCGAGAATTAGTTGCTAAGTAGCTACAGAGCTACAACGAATTGGAGGAGTGGAAGTGGTTCAAGTACTTGAATTTTACGATGTATCCGACCTTGGTCTCACCCTCTCTTTTTTTTGGTGGAGCTATCCGGTGTCAACCTAGTGAAGGTCGGATACCCATAGGGTGTGGCGAAGTCTCATATACCCAACTGGTAAGGGGGTGAGGTCATGACGGGGGGTCGTCAGAGGAACGGCGAGAAAAAAGAAAGGTGATGGCTAAAACCCTGAGGTCAGAGAAGGCAATGCCGCTACAAGGTGTCGAAATAATAGGGGGGATGTACCTGACGGCAACTGGAAGCGAGCGAGCAACAACAAGCGGCGAGGGCAGAAGGCAGAGCCAAGGAGGTGAGGTGAGCCCTCATCCCTCTCCCCCTCTCGGTTTTCGCCGCCTAGCAGCCCTCATCTTCCTCAGAAATTAGGGTTTTCACCTCCTCACGGTCTCGCTTGCTCGACCCTCATATCTCACCTTCATGGCCTTGCCACACCCTCAGGTCCCTCATCCCTTCGATTTGGGAGTACGGGTAATCAACCTGAGGAAACCCCGAACCTGCGGTTCGGGTGTCTCATTCCCATCACAGCTCGGGTTTCCGAATATCAGATACCCGTGGAATGGATACTGCCCTGAGGAATTGTGCCTCAACTTTTGTGGGATACAGTTGAATTAACAGAATGAGATTAGTGTTGTGTAGACAGGTAGGTTAGAATTATTGCTCTGTCTAATACAGTTCAACGCTCATCGGTCAGATCGTTTATAACAAAAGTGCCGAGTTTGATCACTTCATCCTACGAGGGTTAAGATGATTTACCTTGTCCAAAATGCATGTCCGAAGCTGGAACCCCAACATGTTGCACGAATGACGCATAATCGGATCCCCCTCCTCCTAATCTTCCAATCTTCACATAATGAAAGCACAATTCGGTAACCCGAAAAGAGATATTTCATACGAGTTCTCGTTCTACTCACCACGGGGGACTTGCTTGATCCTACCCACGATTCGTAGATACTCCGTGTCGAATTATCTGGATCCGGGACCTTAAAATTCAAAACAAAGTAATCAACCGGGCTGGAAAGAAAAAAACCTGACTTTTTAGTATTCGACCCGACCCGGGGGTTTTGGACACCCAAATTATGAATACCCAACTATTGTATCAGATGAGATTAGATTTGATCATATGAGGAAAACCCAAAAATCATGTTAGAAACCAGATTAATTGGGTCGCAGACGGATATTACCGGTTAAACAGTAAAATTACCTTTCTTCTACCCCCAAATTCTAAATAAATTACACACAAACCTAGAGTTCTGAACTAGTTGGCCTCGGGGTTTTGGGTACCCGCGAATAACCAAAAATTATCTCGGATATCTGATCAAAACAGAACCAAAATCAGACAAGATCTCGTGGGACTCGATACATTCAAGTTCGGATAATCAAAACAAAAAGTAAATGACTTCTACTACACCTTACGAGCCGCATCTTTGATAAGTTCATCAAGCTGTGGAGTAGCAGAGGAATAGAATCCAGGACCAGATACTGCACAGTCTGCATTCAGGTATGCCACTGCTTTCGAAGATAGCAACTCTCGGTTTTCTTCTACCCACTCTGTTGATCCTATCTACAGAAACAGATCAAATCCAAAGTTCTTTCGATTTTTCAAAACATTACACGAAACAAATGGAAGAAGTCTAGATAGATGGATAGATAGAGACCAGGCCATACTCTTCGGCATCCCAAATGCAAAGAATGATAGTTCTTCGAGGCTTCCACCCTCTCCTCTGCAACTTCTCGAGTCTTTGAGCAATCTATAAATTCAGATTCGGACTAGAAATCACCGTCAAAATGTAGAATCTGCACATTCAGGATATACATGTGGGGAGAATTTCACTCGCCTCTAGAAGAACTGCAGTTCCACTGTTCGGATCAACTGCTCCAAATGTCCATGCGTCCTGATGGTTTCCGACAATTACAAATCTACAGACACAAAGATGAACACAACTGAACAAACCAGAATCTTACAGAAGCTTTTGTAAAGGTAGTTTTTACCTGTCAGGCTCTTCTTCTCCTCGAATCATTCCAATGACGTTCTCAATCATAGCTATAACATGTTTCCCCTGAAATTCCAAGACAACACCCCAAATCCAAATCCAAAACCAAATCCAAATCCAAATCCAAATCCGTATGAAGGAGATTCATCGTTACTCATACTGTAGCTCAAGTTCAATATCGCAGGTCCAGGCCCCATTCTGTAAACAGGACCATCGTCTCTTCCACGCCAATCTTCCTTAGCCAAATCTCCGCCGATAGACTTCATGATCGCCTCTCCGTCCGCCGCCGAAATCGGCAGCGAAGGTATCGCCGGAAAATCGCGGCTCTTCTCCGCTGCATCTTCCGAAAATCTCTCACACCCGTCAACGCTTGCCCATCCAGGAGTTGTCGGATCACCCAAGCCATTGTAGACAGTACCCACTTGAACCCCACTCGGGGGCATCCATTTATCCGCCGGAAACCACTCGTCCCCCGCCGTAATCCTTCTTGTCGTTTGCGTTCTGCACTATGTCTCCTCTGTAAATCTGTCCGTACCGAGCCAAGACGACAGCTCCCGACACATTCACACCCATCTCCTTCAGAGTAACGAAATCCTCTACTCTCCCGTAGTTCGCGTAAACCACGGGACCAGAGACATTACCTGATTTCGCGTATGCATGGAAAGTGGGCATGACTTCGTCCGCATGAGGATTTTCTCCGGCGGGTTCTTGCTTCAGAGCAAAATCGATGGGTGTATTTCCTTCTCCGGGCGTTAGAATCAAGGATCGATGAACTGGGTATGTCAAGGAGACATGATACTCGGCGATGTGAGATTCGACGGCGTATGAAGTGAGAGTAGACAGAACATACGCGGCAACGGCGGAGTTTTCCGGCGAGCCGGCGACATGGGGACGGCACGTGAGGGCACGGAGGTGGAGGGAAATGGAGGAGTTGTCAGAGAAGGAAGGGGAGAGAAAGAGCGAGTGGAAGTGAGATTTTGACGGGGAAGAGAAGAGAAGGAAGACGAAGTAAGTGGAAACAGCGATCAGGAACGCGAACACCGTCGATGCCGCCATTGCAGGAATTTCGCAATTTGCTCGTTTCGGTGATGGATAGTATCGAAATCTAATTTCAATTTTCAACAAGGAAAACAAAAATACTTTTTTTTTTCTGAATGTATAGAATTCCTGAAATACCCTTAAGAGGTTTCCAAGTCACACCCCGCAACAAAAATTATGAAGAAAACCTGAATCTAAAAAAAGACAAAATTTTGATAAGTGAATGGAAAGAGCCGATGTGCATCACGGCTTTTTCGTGAGATTTATAATAATAACAGTAGTGTTATATTATTATATCAAATCAAAATGCAGAAGAAAAAAAAATCATAGCCAAAAATGTGTCACCAGTCTTGCCGCTGCTGCTTTATCTTATTCGCTTACCTTCCCTTTCTTTCCCCGATGGAGAGCTTTGGTAGTGCTCAAAGAACATCACAAACCAACCTTCTTTTCCAGTTTCTGGATCTGGTTAAGGAAGATCCATGTCATCTGCCCAAAAAAACCCGGAAAAGATTTCAGAAACATATCGTGAAACCCGAGAAACGGTGACAAAGGGGAAGGAGTTTTTACCATGACGTGAGGAGCGATCCTAACGCAGTACACCGGGAAACCCGTGTAGAATTTCAGAGGTCCGCCCGATTTTAGGGTCTTCATGGCGCAGTCGAGAGATCCGGTGTAGGGATATCTTCCCTGGGCATCGGGTTGCATTTTCTGAATCTGGGTTTTGACATAGTCGAAAGGTAAACTGCAAGCTGAGGCAAAGAACCCCGAAACAGCACTTGCTCCTGCAACAATCAGTAAACAAAAATATAAGTTCAGACAACCAGCATTGATCAGATTAAGCATAGAGATGTCGGCATAGAAAGCGTTACGAAGTTTTCACTCAAAGTTGTACCAATATCAGTGAAAAAAGATCGAAATCATCGGATTCAATTCCCAGATAAGGTTTAAGCTAGCAGATATTCAAGAACCGCAACACAGATTGTAGAATGGTTGAGACACTATCTGAATGAATTCGTCTTATAATTTGGAGAAAGAAGTGTTTAAATGGCAAAGAGCAGAAATATAGTCCTAAATAATGGATCCAAGAAAGCTGCACATATAGCATGGTCAAACAATATAGAAAGATACAAATAGCAGATGCCAGAAAAATGAAGGCTTTGGGGCAATACGCTAAAATGCTTTCTCATGCCATCAACTACAAGACCCCTGTGTTACATTCCAAAGGCTGAAAGTTTATGTAGGAGAGAGGACCAGACAAGAAGCACGATCATATTATCGCAACACAAACACCCTTTGGAACAAAGAAAAGGGTACTTAAAGTTCCAACGGTATCTACATTGTATTTTATGATCTAGCAATCAAAAGTATCATCACATGTTAATAAAGAGTGCTTATTTTCCATCAACCTAAACCAAAAGAAGTTCTCTACATGTATTTAGGTCACAGTTCTGTTTTCACAGAAAACATCTCCTAAGAACAATAACATCCGAAAACAACTAAAACAGATAAACATAATAAAACCTTTGGACTAGAGTGTAACTTACCAACCACAGTAGATGTTTCCCCGAAATTGAGGGAATCTCTGAAGTACTCGGCACTCTGATCATAAGAAGCAAGCATTCCCATGTTCAAAGCCATGGCCCTAACCATGGTAGGACCACAACCTTTCCAAAGTGCTAAAACTCCTTCATCAGCAACTATACGGGAAAGGGCATGGAAGGCGTTTGTGTAATTCCTACGCTGAGCTAGGGGCAACGTAGCATCAGCTTGCATTCTGATAAGTGCTAAATCTGCTGGGCTTCCAACACAAGCACCAATGGCTCCGGCAGTCAGACCACACAAAGCCTTCTGATATAGAGGTAGGGGCTTCCCTTCATTAGCCTCGCTTGCTTTTGCCGTCAACATCCTAAATCATAACGGTACTTCTATGAATACACAAGACAAGAGAGTAGGATTTCTCACTAGATAAAGCTGAAACTAAAGAGTATTAACGACGGAGAATGGGCATAGCATAAAACCCACCAATGGTGACTTACTTGAATGATCCGAGACGGGCAGTGGTGTAAGTTGCTTGCCTGAGTAAACCAGCAGACAACCCCTATTGCAAAAATTCGGCATAAATAAGCTCTTCAAACATCGTCATAAGACATGACTATATGAGTGAAACCAATGTAAAAATTGGCAGAATAAACGAAAAGGGTATCTAGATGTCAATTAAATCCCGTGAACAAAGAACCGTATCCCAACGAAAAAATAGATCAACCACATGAACCCTTGATGCCTGAATCTCAAGAAAAGCCACCCAACCCAGAAAATGATCCATTTTCTGCCTTTTAGAACTTGCATTTCTAAGATAATTAAATCCATTCCCAGAAAAACATATCAAGGAGAACAAATAATTTTTTTAAAAAAAAATTACAGATCCCAACCTTGTAAAAGGCACCAAATCCCTCATTCTTCAACATGGTCTTGGTCACAGAGGCTGCAGATCCCTGGCCCAGCTGAATCCTCACCTACACCATTAAAAAACATACCTTTCAGTACATTTGAATCAAATCATATGAACCCTAACGCTTGAAAACCAAATCTCTAGCACTGCTCACAAGTCCATATATGCACCACGGATCAATGCACATGTGCACGAGTGTACAATCAGATGTGCATATGCACTTAATGTTAACAAAAAAAATCAGATCTGAGTAAAACATTTTCACCTAAACACTGAATTTCCAGCACTAAGAAAACAGATCAAAAGTAACAGTTCACGGATATAATTACACACCGGCGAACAAATCATGGATACAGTCACAAACACAAACAAATGTACATAAATTCGAGCCGAGGCAAAATTCAAATTTAACCAAAGCCCAGATCTGGGAGCACATCACAAATTCCACGAATCGAGAGCACACCAAAAGCATCAGATCAACAACCAAAATCCACACGTACGCACACACGAGTGATTACACACAGACACCGATACATACACGTACACGAGTGAAACACATACCTTGATCATATCGATGGGTTGGATGACGCATGTGGCGAGCATACCGGAGGCGCCTCCATTGACGAAGGGCTTGACGGTGGTCCAGGCACCGCTCGGTTTAGCCTTCTTCTCCTCTGCCATCTCTTTCCTAACGGATTCGAACACACAACAGAAGAAGTCTAGAAGAGATTCCGCACAGAGAGAGAGAGAGAGAGAGAGAACAGCTCGAGAAGGCGAAAGGAAGAAATGGTTCGGGGGGGTTTTATATATTACTACAATGGAAAGCTGAATGAACATGAAACGGCACCACAACCAACCAAGCCCTTATTTTTGTTCTCTCTTAATATTTTCCAATTATATGTTTTTTTCACAAAAAGTATTTTTTCTTTTTTCTTATTTAGGTGTGAAAACTTTTTTTTTTTTCATTTGATGGATAAAATTTGGTGATTGTTTTCCCATTAATTTTTTTTTTTATTAATTTCTATCTTCCGTGGAATACGATTGACACGCATTTCCCATTCATTTCATTATCATATTCTTTTTTTTTTGGGTTTCTTTTAAGGTATTTTTTTTAATATTCTCAGTATTTTAATATTGCATCTAGTTGCACCACATCAACATGTGATGTATTTTTTGTAATTGACAATTCTACCCTTGATTCGACTCGACTTAATTCCTAGCTTTTTCATTTTTTTTTCTCAATAATTTTTTTAGTTATCCTCTTGTTTACGAGAGATTGATATATAATCAGGGATACATGTTTTAAATAAATCAAATTATGTGAATTAAAATGAATATGTCTTTAAAGTTCAATCTTTTCTTTGATATATTACATAGAAATAATTATATACGATTATAAAAAATCATACAAATATAAAAAAAATAAAACCAAAATATATCAAACTCGTAATTATTACATAAAATTTAAGTTAAAATTGTAATCAAACAAAAAAAACATTTATAGGCGAAAAGGATAAGATGGTCAATGAACATATAATTAAATATTTCAATTAATATTGCCCGCCAAACGAGGAAGTAAGGGGCCCAACTTTTGCTAAACGAGCAAGCAAAGCAAGGCAATGCCTTGTTAGCCTGAAATTACATTTATACCCCTAATATATTGGGTTATTACACTACAAGTCCCTATGGTCGAAACGAAACCAAACATCCGTAGGGCCCATTTTTAGATTGGGCTTTGAGTTTGAACCCATCGTTACAATCTCCAGCCCAATAGCAATGGTCCGTATTCGTTCCTATATTCTATTGGATATAATTTTTGGAAATTTTATGCTAATATGTAATTAACATAAAAAAATTTCTAATTATTATAATAATAAATAAACTCAAATATCTCATTCTAAATCATTACCGAATGATGAAAATGTTATGTTTAAAAAAAAGCTTTCTTTTATCTCCTTATAAAAAAATTTAGAATTCGATAATTATATAAAAAGAAACATTATTTATCCGTATTGTCATTCTCTCTCTTTTTGGTGTCTCTATTTCAAAAAAACATTAATCAATCCGAAAAAGATTAACGAATGCTAGATGATTCATCGACATGCACTTGCAGTATTACAAATTTTAATTTATAAATATACTCTTAAGTCCAAATTAATTAAAATTTATAAAGATTTAATTTGGACAAGTTAAACCGAACGGTTTACCCTAACATATTAAATTATTTCTTATATAATTATTTTTCCCAATATTTTAGATTCACATTTAATTTTATTTTGTTTCTTACGAGATAATATAATGCTGGTGTCGAATAAAAAACTACAACTATCAAACAATGATTGTATAGAAGTCCGGATAAATATTTTAAATTTTCATACAAAAACGAGTGATCGTTATAATGCGATCGATATTTTAAATTTGATTAGCACTTAAGTAGTTATTTGGAAGGTTTTCCATATTAATTTTCATAAAGTAAATTGTAATTGACACAAATTCCATTTTCATTTTCGAAAATAGGAAACCCTAAAAACATCAGATTAGTGCAAAAATAGCGTCGCTTTGTCAACTAAACTAACTACTTGGCGGATCTTATGTTTTCCGGATCTTATAAAAAGACAAATGTTATTCGATTATGTTAATGAAGAATCTAATTATTAGTAAATTATTTTTTATTATTTGGTAATAAAAAAATTGAAATAATATGTTCCCCACGTAATTTTTTTAATCATTTATACGTCGATTAAAGAAATGTGTAATTATTGTATCATGTATGGCATGTGAATGTGTGCAGTCCACAGAACGGCACAGCTCACTCTCGTGTCGAATCGACCTGTCTCAGCGCTTGGGGTCCATAATTTTATGTTTCCGAAATTACCCCTAACGGGTTGTCGAAATTACGATATTGACTCGGTCGGGTTTCAAACCGACCCGAACCGGTTAATGATGCCCTTTTTGAACCGGTTAGTCCGGTATTTGTTTTTTTTCTTCTCTCCCCACATTGCGGAGGAAAAAACAAAACTTTAGTGCTAGATATTTCTTATAATGGATACAGGGTGTGTGTTTAGGATTTTATTTATATTTTGGTTTATCTAAATAATTATATCCATTTTATTTTAATATCAATTATCGTTTTGGTTCGAATTTTATTAGATTCAATTGGCGATATATTTTTATTAAAAAAATTAAATAACATTTATTTGTATTTTCATTAAATTTTTCGAGATATTTTTATTTTCAGTTTTAAATACGGTACGTATACAATAAATTTGGGTTTGAAGAACTTATTCCTTTATAATTTAGATCAAATTCGGATAAAATATAATTGTTTGATATTTTTGTTGGATTTGGTTTGATGTTATATATAAAACCAAATATTCCAATGGAATTTTATGAATTCATCTCAAAAAAAGATATTCAAGTACTTGCTTGGATGAAAACACACAACCCTCCTATTGAATCGTAATTACTTTTGGACAAAACAAAAATTCCACATTTAGAATATAAAAAGATAATATGACCATTATTTTATTTTATTTAATAAATAGACTCAACTAGGGAAAAACAAAAAGAAAACATATATTTTTTTGTAAGAAATCTAAAAATAAAGGGATTAAAATGGAAATTTCCCCCCTCATAGTACGAATATAAATTCGTTATAATTAAATAAATATGGAAATAGACAGACCAACAACGGAGAAATAAACAAAAACAAGCATCTGGATACCGTACCGAAAACTAAAATGAACCAAACCAAACATCGAAGGGGTAATACAGTAATTTATTCTGCGACAGGCGAAAAAAGCAAATCCGTGGGACCCAAAGCAAGGCTGTCACCGATTTGGCGGATACCTAAAAATTATCAAATCCTCTTCATAAATATTCCTTTTCCTCCAAAAATAAACAAAAATATCTTCTCCTCGCCTTGAAAAAAAAAAGAAAAGAAAAGAAAGAGATCTCATTTTCCGATCTTCGACCTCGATCGGTGTAACAGTTCTTGTGAGAGGAGGAAGAAGATCGAACTAGGGTTTCTTTCACGGAGAAGAGGGGATTTAGGGTTCTCGAGAGAAGATGAGGGAGATCATAAGCATTCATATCGGACAAGCCGGTATTCAGGTCGGAAATTCATGTTGGGAGCTTTACTGTCTCGAACATGGAATTCAGCCCGATGGAATGATGCCCAGGTATGAATCGGTGTCTCTTTGAGCTTTTGTATGTACAGGGACTGGTATATGTGTGTTTGTTCGATAGAATTTGGTGTCGGTTACACTGGGTTTCATGTTGATTTACGAATTGGGGACGAATCATTTGTTGTTTGATTTTTTGTGTTTCTCTTATTGCCTTCATTTCCACCATGATTTAGGTACTCTCGTGTGTTTTGGTCTGAAGGAACCGTGTTTCTTCGGTTTCTTTTCGCCTAGAACTTTGGAATTCTTTGTTTTGCTTTGGGGATGTCGGTATTCCTTGTTTGCTCCACTCTGTTGAATGAATTCAAATCGCAACTCTCTCTCTCTCTCCCTCTTGTTTAGAGCACAAAATAGAAAATCTTGTGTAAGCCCACTGCTAGCATTTTTCGTGTCGGACCCTTCTGAGTGTTAAATTCTTTCAAGCATTTGTTGGATTCTGTGAAATCTGATTGTTTCATTTGCACGCATTTCACTTGATATTCTTTTGAATCCATTTGCATCAGATGAACTTCGTTATTACGGATTATTAAAATCATCTCTTTGATGTGTGCTGTCAAAATGAGGCATTTGTCCTGTCAAGGCTGAAGAACTAGTTTTGTCTCTTACCAGTGACACTTCAGTGGGTGTTGCGCACGATGCTTTCAACACATTCTTCAGCGAGACCGGAGCTGGCAAACATGTTCCAAGGGCAGTTTTCGTTGACCTCGAGCCAACTGTCATCGATGAAGTCAGGACTGGAGCGTACCGACAACTTTTCCACCCAGAGCAGCTTATTTCAGGGAAAGAAGATGCTGCAAACAACTTTGCAAGAGGGCATTATACCGGTAAGAAGGGCATGTCAGCTCTGGTATGAGATGTAGTTGTAACACTTCAGCATTACGGGTTTTAATGGTTCATGTTGTTGTGCAGTTGGGAAGGAAATTGTTGACCTTTGCCTTGACCGTGTGAGAAAGCTAGCCGATAACTGTACCGGCTTACAAGGGTTTCTTGTGTTCAATGCTGTTGGCGGTGGAACTGGTTCTGGGTTGGGGTCTTTGCTGTTGGAACGCTTGTCTGTGGACTATGGAAAGAAGTCAAAACTCGGATTCACAATCTATCCTTCTCCTCAGGTAATTGTGGTCAATAAGCATTACTGTTATTGTTTCCTTTCTTATTGTTATCCTTAAAGGCATGGTTTTAGGATGAATCCGGCTAAATGTTTAGTTGTTTATTACTTGGAGTTTCTAGTTTTTGTCAGTAATGTCTTAATTTGTGTCTTGTTAGTAATGCTCTGCCTTTTGAACTCAGGTCTCTACAGCTGTTGTAGAGCCTTACAACAGTGTTCTGTCGACACATTCCCTCCTTGAACACACCGATGTGGCTGTCCTCTTGGATAATGAAGCCATCTATGATATTTGCCGGAGATCCCTTGATATCGAGAGGCCGACCTACACAAACTTGAACAGGTTGATATCTCAGATCATATCATCCTTGACAACATCGTTGAGGTTTGACGGAGCCATCAATGTGGATATTACGGAGTTCCAGACCAACCTTGTCCCGTACCCACGTATCCATTTCATGTTGTCATCTTATGCGCCAGTTATCTCGGCTGCGAAAGCATATCACGAACAGTTATCAGTCCCGGAAATCACTAATGCCGTGTTTGAGCCGGCTAGTATGATGGCCAAGTGTGATCCAAGGCATGGAAAA
Source organism: Tarenaya hassleriana (assembly GCF_000463585.1). Classification (NCBI taxonomy): domain Eukaryota; kingdom Viridiplantae; phylum Streptophyta; class Magnoliopsida; order Brassicales; family Cleomaceae; genus Tarenaya; species Tarenaya hassleriana. Next base: position 1,831,658 of record NW_010965304.1, on the reverse strand, counting down.
TACATGGCTTGTTGTTTGATGTATCGTGGTGACGTCGTCCCTAAAGACGTTAACGCCGCCGTTGGCACCATCAAGACAAAGAGGACTGTCCAGTTTGTTGACTGGTAAGAAGACGCAACCGATTATGTAATAAGTAATGGAAAATGGATCGTTTCATGTGAGTTAGTTATTTGTTTCGGTATTTTAAACTGTTCTTCTGTCTGGGTTTTTTTTTTCATAGGTGCCCGACTGGGTTCAAGTGCGGAATCAATTACCAGCCTCCAACCGTCGTCCCGGGAGGTGACCTTGCTAAGGTGCAGAGAGCTGTATGCATGATAAGCAACAACACTGCAGTGGCTGAGGTGTTTTCTCGGATTGATCACAAGTTCGATCTCATGTACGCCAAGAGAGCATTCGTGCATTGGTACGTGGGCGAGGGAATGGAGGAAGGTGAATTCTCGGAGGCGCGGGAAGATCTCGCTGCCCTGGAGAAAGATTACGAAGAAGTCGGGGCTGAAGGCGGGGACGATGAAGACGAGGGTGAAGAGTACTGATATCTTCACACAAACGGAGTACGTGAGCTTTCGTTTTGAGACGCTTTTGAATCTTTTTTTCTTTTCTTTCTTTTTTTTGGATTAAATGCTTCAATGTGTTCTTTGAAATCCTGTACAATTTGCTCTGGAAATTGTCTATGATATCCATTTGGCTGTTTACGAATCTGCAAATAGTGTTCTTTAATCTCGTGGTGTCTTTTGCAAGTTGATAATAAAATGTCAATCTCGTATCTGTATCTGTAAGGTGATAGACGTAGTAGGATTATGTAGGACGGATTTTGAAAAAAAAAAATGATTGTTCCTTCCGATTGCTTCGCTTGTCATCATCACTTTCCTTTACCTGTAATGATCATTGATAATCTTGTTCTTGTTTCTGGTCGGGCAACTGGAAATGGAAATTTTAATTTTAAATCTCATAACGTAAAATACACACTCTCGGGTTAAAGTTCCAATTCCAAACATTTTGACCAGAAATGAAAAATTGACAGAGGGATTTGATCATCCGCAGACAGAGGTACGAGGATCAAATTAGTACAACAAGACATTCATTCATTCAACCCAGAATGTTCGGATAAAGGGTCACCCAAAATTCTCGAACCCACCACTAAACCCCCATCATCATCCACACAAATATAAATCCGACCGGTACCCAGACCTGGTAATAATGCCATTATACAAAGACCAAACTTCCACATCCAAGTAATTTTTCACCACACAATTTTTTGTCTTTATTATCACTGAGTAATTTCAACAAAAAAAGGGTTAAGACACCAATAACCAAAACAAAGAATCCATCCTCCAAAATGTTCACATCTGCAATACCCAACCAAATAAATAAAACACTTCCTTTCATTCTGCTTCCCCTTTCTTCTTCATCGTATATTCTGTACCGACAAAAATCTGCAGCAAAACTTCCCGGCTGACGAAGCTGGCAACAACCCATCATCTCCAAACCCCTAATATACACTTTCTACATATGACATGAGAAACAAGACCCGAGAGAAATGTAGAACAAAGACGGAAAAAAACACTTATTGTTGCAACCTTGACCGATGACCATCATCGCTCAAAACGAATTGAGGGGCAAAAGCGAAAAGCTTTGGGAAACATCGTGAAGTTTGGAAAACAGACGATGAAGATCCGACCTTTTGTGGTGTAAAGAATGCGGAACGAAAGAATCAAACACAACAGTGACCAGAGGGCTTTGTATTGTGGTTTTGTTTTTACCCGAAAAAAAGCTGGAAAGGCTTCGCCAAAATTGTATCGTTACGAGGAGAGCATGGATTGGAGCGCGAGCTGCTGCTGGGGCGGCAACGATGACAAAGTCGAGGCCAATGCAGACGGTGGCAAAGTCTGCTGGAGCTGCTTCAGCATGTTTATCATCCGAACACCTGTCTGTTCCGTAACTAAATCTTTGCCCGTTAGAACCTGCAATGCAACACCACAAATGAAGAATTTTCGATGAATTTGTCCTGTTACGCTAAAATGCGTTATGTAAGACCTGTGGAACAGGTTGGATACTTGTGACGACAGCTCATGATTAGGGGAATAAATATAAACTATAAACCACACTATTCAAGTTTTGATGAATCTTGTTCAAAGATAGAAAGAGTAACACAAGCGTAAATATATTTCAATCTTCTGCCATTGGTGGGGATGGAAGAACAAAAGCGCCGCTTTAAATGCGAGTTCTACGTACCTCGGCAAAAACCATGATGATTTTAGGAAGAAACTGGTTGTTGGGACCCAATAGATTCGCATCTTGCCTGCGAAGACAAGTTAAAGTTTTTTACAAGAACTAAAAAAAATTCTAGGAAGTGTAAACCAATATGGAACCGACGCAACACTACCTTTCAACCATCGAGCAGAGCTGTTCATGAACAATTTTGGCTTCGATGACATCATTTCTTAAAGGCAGGCAATTCAACCAAGCAGGAATTACCTAAGAAAACCACAAGTGACATGTTATCAAGACGAACAGGATAAAGGTTTGACAAAGAAAATAAATATAATCATATATAATAGCCTCGTAAGCTACAGCTATAACGTAAAGCTCTTAACTTCAACACAAAAGACTAATTAAATCAATAAGATAAAAGACGATGCAAAAACTATATACCTGAGTAGCATCAATACATTCACGGTGAAATTGACAGATCTTTCCCATAGCAGAAACAGCATTATCATACACCATAGCATTTTCAGATTGTCGAGCATTCGGTTGCTGTATCACAACATTTAATCTTGACAGAGCTTCTGTTAAAGCAAAAGCACATGTTATCAATGTACAATATGTGTCAACGCCCTGAAACTGCCATTGAATAAGACTGACCTCCAACAAGGGGCTTAAATACAGATCCGCCAAACTCAGCACAAACACCAAGTCCGTAAACAGCAGCCTAAACGAATGAGAGTTCATTTGAGAAAAATCGACAAGAAAGAAATACAAAAGCACCCGATTTAACAGAGTACGAAAGCAGGACCTGTCTGACATCGGGGCTCTCGTCATTGCAAGCTTCTAATACAAATGGAAGATAAGTGTCATAGTATCTGAAAAACACGCATAACAAAGGAGTCATAATTACAATTAATAGCTAAAAGCTACAATTTAGAGAGAAAAAAAAGAGTTCAAATAGTATTGCGATTTGCATATGCTTACTTAAGGGCAGCATCGCGACATTGTTCTGCAACATCGTCGAAGATGCATATAGCGATCCTTCTCTCTTCAGCTGTTTTATCCCTTCCCTGTATTCAACGATTGACATCCAAAAAATAATCAATCAAGTTTAAAGAGAACCCTCGAGCAAAATAAGATGTGATTGTATCACAATGTAATTCCTACAGCCACATTTTATTATCTAATACTGACCTGAAATTGAGATTATATACGCATTAATCAACATGTTGACTTTCCTTTTCCATCACCATACTCTTATGCTATTAATTCAATCGACTTTACAAGTAGACAGTTATTGCTCCATGACATGAAGGGAAGGGATTCACAAGATTCCGTTCCAATTTATCATAGTAGGCAACAACGGCGACTACGTAATTCTTTTAAAAAAGGACACGATTTCTGACTATATAACACTTCCGCCTGGGCTCAAGTAGTATTAAATACCACGAGGATAGCTACTTACCCACATGGGAGTTAGATAAGAGGATAGCTCATCAAAGTAAGGCAGAAACGAGGCCTTAAATGTCTTAACAAGTGTTCCCAATATTTCACCGACCTGAAAGCAGACATCAAAAGTAAGAGAAAATGAAAACACTATAAATCAACCCAACCTTGAATCTGAAAGGGAAGCCAAAGAAAACTAACTTGATCAAAAACTTCTTCTTCTTGCTCATTCTCCTCTTTAACAAGCTCTCCCTCTTCAGCATCAAAATCTTCAGCATTAGCCCTCTCTCCTCTCTCTCGTTTTCTGCTAGAGCTTGCTGTCATAACTTGTTTTATCTCATCAACAATGGATCTAATCTTCCCCTCATCCAGAATATTTCCAGAAATCTGGAATTAATAATAAAATGTTGTGAGAGCAGCATTTCCAAGAAAGTTAAGAATTGGAAACACCGAAAAACTTGAAACAAAAAGAACAGTTTGTCAAATAAATTACAAAATCATTGGATAGGGAAACAAGAAACCACGCCCATTAACAACAAATATCATTCTTCTGATGCTCAATGTTTACCAAGAATAAGAACAGTGAAAAAATAGGTAAGAAAGAAGGAACAGTTGCCAATTCATATTATATACGACCTCTAATTACCATGGAACCACATGGATAGTGTAAGATAATAAAGAAGCTAATGTAGGGTAGTGTAAGATAACTTCTTGAAAGAAAGGAAATGCAAGACTAAGTTGGAGTCTACAATTAGCAGTAGATCTCTACACACATCACAGGTGAAGTTGGACATATAGCTCGAATAATCACCCAATACTGTGTTACAATCAAGAGTTCATTGGTTGCTGATCCATTTACGAATGTCAATCATGGGGTGGGGCCCGAACAAAGATTCTTTTACATTTCAACAAGATCTAGTTTCAAATATCTAAAGGCCAGTGATAAATATATTGACTCCAAACACAACAGACAGAACTTGTTAACTACATAAGAAATATTACCTGCAAGCATTCATTAAGTGCTTCCAGCATACTCACGGTGATCTCAGTGTCAGGTTCCTACAAAAGATTTGCTCATGACTCATGAACCACCAAATATACACAAAAGGGATCAAAGTACAGGGAAAAAAATGCAAACGTGTGAAAACAGGGAAAGCCCCACACTAACTTTATGCAGAGCTTCCAACATGGCTGGAATGATGTAGTCAGAGAGTTGCTTTAGATAGGAGAAATCACGACCTTGAGAAATTCCTTTTTCTATTGCCAATTTTGCTGAACGAAGTAACTCCGGCATCGCTAGGAAAAAAAAAGAAGATAAATGACCCAATTCATTCGAAAGTTGTGTTCCTATGATCCAGGAAACTGGAAGATCGGAAAAAGACATGTTTCTGACATACCTGAGACAGCTGCTCTCCTAACTTCCTCATGGAAATAGAATTTAAGCAAAGGAACCAGTGTGGGAGCAACCTGAACAATATAAACTCAATCTACCACTCGTGGCAATATCGCCAGAAAGAGACAAAATTCAGAAGTAATTCAACCAAACCAACCTGATCAATCCAAGGAAAAAAACCTTCTTTTAATTCATCAGCATAGCAACAGAGCATGTTGCAAGCGGTGGCCTTTTCCTCCAGCACACTAGTTTTGATCCCAATTCTTTTGTCCCCAAGGATAATGGTCTCCATGCTGCATCGAGAGATGCAGTTAATATAAAATGCATAGATGGCCAAATCACATATACTATACGGGTTAGATAACCCAGTAATATATTATCGATATACAATGCAGGCTGGAGCTCCAACAACATTAACTTGGTTTAAGAGAGATCATACCATTCTGATCAAATGAAGCAAATTTTTCACATTTTAAGATTCAAAAGCAAAGCAGTTAACAAAGTTGTAGTGTATTTAAGACAAAAAGGACGACCAATGTATTATAGAAGCATTTTCCAAGACACTCTAACGATCAGATGAAATAAGAGTGAAAACCTTTCATCATCAGAATCCTCAGCTTCATCTTCTGAATCCGCAGATGTAATTGTTACATCTGGTTTAAGTTGAGCTGACTGAAGTAGAGGAGGCATAACAACGCTCATATATGGGAGAAAATCTTGTCCTAGACACTTGCAAAGTCTGGCCCATGCCTGTAACGGTGTAAGGTAAACACAAGCAAGGGAACAATTAGTATGGATGGTAATGCATATACATATACCAAGCATTTCAGTAATAAATACACACCTGTAACATGTAACTTGTTATCGGATCATCCGCCTCCATCTGAGAACCTTGCAATGACATAAGCACTTCCATGACCTGGAATGCACATGTGAAGTAGTTTCATGCAACCATCAAGTAAAAAGCTCTCCAATAAAGTTAAGATATCTATAGCAGATAAAAGAGAATAAAGCTGTGGATATAATCTTCACAAAAAGAAGGGAATTGATCCACAAGAAGTTACATGCATGAAGACATACCTGTCTCGCATCGTCCCTAAATTTGTCCTTTCCAACTGCCATTCCAACAAGACTGATGCATTCCATGGACTTGGCACGAAGCATGCGTTTAGACTTGTCGGTTGCACTCATCAAAATGGTCTTGAGATAAGGCATGACGGCATCATAGTACTTTTGGAAATGTTCCTACGAAAGCAAATTGTGTTAGAGTCTTAGACTAAGAGTTCAATATAAACGGAGACCATATCCAGGTCACATGTTCTTCAGTTATACCTGCGATGAATCAGCAACTGAGGCGAGAGCTGTCAAAGCTCCTTCTTGCACCATTTGCTTACCATTCTGCACATTGATACATGTAAAATTTGAGAATAGGCATCTTCAGTTGGCAAAAGTTATCTTTCTTTGTTCTTTAAATTGAATTTTAAAAAACCAAACACAGTCAACTTACTTGTAGAAGCACAAGCAACTTGCTCACAATTCCATCTAAATATGGCACCAATATTTCAGGTGTACAGTTCTCGCTGAAGTTGAGTACGGCTGAAGCAGCATGAGCCTGCAGGAGTATATATGGCATATAAAATGTCATCCCAGGGCCACTACGGAAAGCGTATGAATATATATATTTTCAGGAATGAAAAAGGAAGTCTAACCTGCACTCGAGGATTCTGAAAATCATCCATAGCAGCAGCAAGAGCTGGGAGCACTCTCTGATGATGTTGATTTTGCAAATCTGGACCCAAGTCTGTGGACAACTGCCCAACTGCATTTATGGCTGCCCACCTCACTCGAGGATGAGTACTATGAAATTGACTCAAAACCATAGACACCACTTGCTCCAGGTTTTTTATCATTATCTGCATTTGGGTATATTTATTAAGAACCATCAAGACATATATTATTTTGGGGAAAAATTCCCATCAAAAAGCCGTGCCCATACTATTAGTTACGAAAGAAACTGAAGAAACCAATCAAATCATATACCCTACTGAAGAATATAGTCAAGGAAACAAAGAAGTGAATGACATACATTAGTGTTTTAACATCCTAAAAGGACAAAACGATTTCAATCAAACATACAAAAATGGTTCATCATCATTCATCAGTGATCAAGAGACGAGAGTTTGGTTCATAGTCAAGAAAACCAATTCCGCAGCAATAACAAGCAATCACGAACTCAAGAATTTAGTATACCGCAGAAAAGACTAATAGATGCTGCTGCGGACCATACCTTAGAACAACCTTCCGCAATCTGGGCAAGCGCAATCAAGGAAGCATGATGTTTCTGCCATTCCGGGGAAGCTAAATACGCAGAGAACTGCTCATACGCAACAGGAACAATGGTATTCCCACCCAATGAAATAGCCAACCGATCAAGACACTCTTGACCCATGCTATAGTTGCTTGTCTCACCAGCATCTTCGTCCTCGGTCTCTGCACTATGCCAAGCAGGATCATCCTCGATGTCCTCAAGCATCTTCATGAGTACAGCAAACAACCTGCTGATGAACTGCGGCAGCTTCCTGACCATCCCTGGGGCACGCTCACGGGCCTCCGCAAGGGTTACCAAAAACTCGACCGCGAGATGGCGGGTGCCTTCCTCGAGGGAATCTGCTTCCGCGATCTGAAGCATCGAACCGACGACGTCAACAAGTTGTCGTCTGAGGAATCGCGGCTCGGTTCCCGCCAATTCGATGAGAAGCTCCAGTGCCTCCTGAGCCGTGGCTTCGTTCCCGTTGTTCAACGACTGGGTCAACGTCCTGATCATCGCCGGAAGAACATCCTGGAACCTGTCTCGCTCCGTTGAATTGGACAGACACTGGATGAAACTGATCACGGCGTTCAAAGCAGCGATTTTGACGTCGGGACTAGCAACGTCGGAGCTCAGGCACTGCAGAAACACGCCATGGAGATGCTTGATGTGCGGTGTAAGAGTCTCCCCAACGTACTGCGACAACTGGGCCAATATCAAAAACGCCGATTCCTGCAATTTCGAAGAATCCGAAGACACGCACTGGAAAACGAACGGCAACAACTCCGGCCACCCATTCTCCGGCAGGATCCCGGAGGCAAGCTCCGACACGGTATCGCAAATCTTCTTCGAGATCGATTTCGTGTCCTCGCGTTGAATACACGACAGCATCGAAGATTTGAGCGACGACTGGGTGGACAGCGAGAGTCGCGGCCACAGGTACGCGTCGTCGCGGGTCAAAAGTTTGCGGAGGAGCACAGCAGCCATGGCGCGAGCCTCGGGATAAGGAGAAAGCTGGAGAATGTGAGCGAGCTTCAAGGCGAGGGTATCGGGATCGGTCTGCTTGGCGAGATTGAAGAGAGCCTCGGCGGAGGAGCGTTGCTCGTTGGAAGACGACATAAGAGAGGAGATCAGGGTCTCGAACGGCGACGGATCAGGGCCGAGAACCATCGCGAGCTGAGCATGCTGAAGCTGGTTCGCCTCGGCGGCCATGGCAGATAACGGCGGCGGGAAAAACTAGGGTTTGAGCCTCCTCTCTCTCTATCCTTTTAGGGGTGTGTCTAGAGAGAGAGTAAGCGGGATTGAAGAGGTGAGAGAGATAAATGCGAATATTAAAGGGGAAAATTTTAGATTTGTTTTATTTTATTATTTTTCTTATTTTAGTTTTGCGGATGCAAATGTCTCAATTTCGGTTGTGATTTTGTTTAATTATTTTAAAAAAAATTACCATTAAAATCTAAATATTTTTATTTTATTCATAAAAGATTTTAGTTATTCTAAAAAAAATAATGTTGTTTTTTTACAATATTTTGTACTTGGTGTAATTATTTTAATTTTTATATTTTTCAGACTACATTAATTTAATTTATATAAATAAATCGAATAAAGTTGAAATATTTTAATTCAATTTTTGGTGCGCCAAAAATAATACTTTTTACGTGTGGGCCAAATTAGGGAGGAAAAAAATAAAAGAAAAGCAAGCAAATGATAGGTCATTAGCTGTATTTTGATTGTCAAGATGATCAATGGGTTCTCATTTATTTTATTTTAATTATTTTATTTTATACCTCCTTTGTTTTTTAGTTTTTATATTGCATAGGGATGATTATTTTCCGCTGGAAGTTTGATAATTTTGGATGGAAAATACAGTATTATCGATTTATGTTCAAGTGATTACAAAAATTATTATTAAAAACTATTAATAATCTAATAGTTTAAGTGATTAATTAATATAAAGTTATAAACCAAGCAAAAAATCAGTATAAATTAAACTGATACAATTTTTAAAAAAAAATTAAAAAATTTAAAATAGCAGAAAGTAACTCAAAATATATACAATAAATATATTGTTTAAAATATCAATAATTTTTTATATCCTTCATTTTTCGAGAGATCTTTTAACGATAAGTTGCAAACTACACAGGAGCATTCTTTTAGATTATACGTGTAACCTATTGATAACTTTATTATATGTATACACATTAATATATTTAAAATGAAAAGTTTAGTACAAATTAAATTTATTGGCAACACCGACAATATTTCTATTAAATTTTATAAGTTGTATATAAAAGTTTAGATTGTTTTAGAGAGTTTATTGGCTCCCATAATATATACATATGGTATATGTATATAGATAAAAACAAATTATTGGCAAAAATAAACTAATAAATTTTTTGTATGAACTCATTAATTATAAACAAAGTAGAACTCATTAATTAAAAAATAATTTTGTTATAACACCATTAGCATGGAAAAAATAAAAAGCATAATGAATAATAGGACCGTTTTGCCCAACACAACCAATAAGATTGTCCAATAGTGCATAATTATCAAATTAATATAATCATTTTTTATATCTAAATGAGGGGTTGGAGTTGGACCACCATAATTAGCAAAATCTTCTCCGTAGCCAAATATCATAATATATATAGCCGTGAGAAATTATCTAGAATTTTTTCATCTACAAATATCAAGATTATAAACATTATACGTTATACTAATAATAGTCAAAATACGTAACTAAATTGGGGTGGTCTATTGATTAAAAAAACATAAAAAATATACTTTTATCCGAATTTAAATCCAAACGTGGAGAGTGCATTCACCCGAACTTAACGATAACGAGCCTCTGAAATATATACTAGATTAAAAGATGTTATTCTAGTTTTTATTACAAGGTAAATGGCTTTGTAAATCTTATGTATGTGTGCATCATACTTAATTTATTTAGCAGTTTTAAAACTTATATTTTAAGGAACATTATCAATTTTCTATAAATAGTTAAAATTTTAATTATTTTTAAAACGATAATTTGAAAGAAGAATTTCCCAAACTTATGATTTTCTAAAGGGTTAATCTCCGATAAATACCTGTACTTTTTCCACGTCTCAGTTTAATACCTGTACTTTTTTAATGTCAAAAAAACCCCTATACTTTTGAAAATGTATTAAAAAATACCTGTAATTATCTTCTGTTAATTGATTAATTCCTGTTACGTAACGGCGGAATATAATCGTTAAATAGGTTTAAGAAATGCCGATGTGGCGTTAACGGAGTGCCAAATAAGCACCACAATAGTGTTTTGTCCACATCAGCATGAGTGAAGTGACTAAAATAAAAAAACGGTTTAGGGTTAAACTTCTATAACCCTAAAATCGAAACAACATTTCTGAAATTGAGCCCTAATTCCTCTCTTCGCACAAGGAAACCCTAAATGTCTCTCTTCGAATAGTTCTCCAAATCTGAACTTAGTTTCTCCGTTTGTTCGGCGGGTGTGGAAGATTTTGGTGCGATTTCAGGTGAATACCCATCCAGTTTTGCATTTCTTCGTTCTTCAAATCTTCTGTCCATGTTGATGGTTTCGGTCGATGTTGATGGTTTCTACACATGTTCGATTTGGTTTTCGGTGTTTTAAAGTTTCGTTTTCTTGTTTTGAAGTCCTATTTGTTCGGGAATACTAAGACGTATTCGTTTTGATTTTGATTTCACTGATGGTAGTTTCGGTTAGTTTTCTGGGTTTTGAACCGTGTTTGGTTTCTGGATGTGTTATTGATGAATGTGTTTGTTTTTACTTCACAGGATGTCGGCGGACGATTTCCTTGTCACCCTAAACATCCATATGGGAGGATCTCTATGGTGTGAGGATGACGAGATTAAATACGTCGGCGGTTGTGTAGAAAAGTATGAACGTAAGTTTGATATTGATTATTTTTCATGGTTTTCGTTTGTGGATATTCTGAAGGAGAATAAATTGCCTACTGTGAATGCAATATGGTATAAGAGAACAAAAGAGGCAATGAGTTGTTTGAGACCAATCCGAGAACATATAGATTCAGAGATAAGGGATTTGATTAGTTTGGCGAGAACATGTGCTGAGATAGATGTTTTCATTGAACATAAGGTTAGTGATGGTCCTGTTATATCAGGACTATTGAGTGGTGCTGATGTTGGTGACGATGTTGGAGATGGTTGTGATTTAAGGGATCTTGGTCATGATGTTGCTGATGATATTAGAGATGGTTGTGATTTAGCAGATGGTGGTGCTGATGCTGGTGATGATGTTGGAGATGCTTGTGATTTAGGGGATGTTGGTCATGATGTTAGTGATGGTGGTGTTGATGTTGGAGATAATGTTGGAGATGCTTGTGATTTAGGGGATGTTGGTCATGATGTTAGTGATGGTGGTAGTGATGATGGTGTTAATGATGGTAGTGATGATGGTGTTGGGGATGTAGGTGATGGTGGTAGTTTCGAACATTATACATACAGTGTAGAGTTTGCTGAATATATAAGTGATCCCGAAAGGTATGATAGAGGCAATGAGTTTCCTAGTACACCAGAGATCACCGATGATGAAGGAAAAAAAGAAGTCGATAGCGAGATTGGAAAATACCCAATGCATGGTAGCTCGGGTAGGTCTTCTGACCATAATCTATTTCTGGGTAAGACGTTTAACACTGGAGATGATTTCAAAGAGGAATTAGTACAGTATGTGTTGGATTCAAAGTTTAATGTGAAGTTCTCAAGGTGTGAAAGCAGAAAGATTGCTGCAATTTGCTGTGAAAAGGACTGTCCTTGGAGAATCTACTGCTCTGTTCATGCAGGATTGAACAGGTGGATGATAAAGACATTTGTCGATGGCCACAACCACCCTAAGAGGACTCACGCAGATTTGTTGAACTCAAGTCGCATAGCAAAGATCTTTCTCGAGGATCTCAGAAAGGAACCATCTCTTTCGGCTAATAAGATTCAATCTAGGATGCAAGAAAAGTTTCAAATGATTGTTTCTCGTTGTCAATGTTTTAAGGCTCGTCGGATTGCATTGGGGACACTCGTTCAAGATCAGAACGCTCAGTTTGCCAAGTTATGGGATTATGAGGCAGAGATTCGTAGAGGTAATCCCAACACCACAACTGAAATCGGGACAACAGTCGCGGAAGATGGGACCATTCTTTTTGATAGGTTTTATGTTTGCTTCGAGGTATTGCGAGAGACTTGGAAGAGGCATTGTCGTCCAATTATTGGATTGGATGGATGTTTCTTAAAATGGTCACTTAAAGGTGAGTTATTGGCTGCAATTGGGAGGGATGGTGATAATAGAATATATCCCATAGCATGGGCTGTGGTACGTGTTGAGAATAATTTTACGTGGGCTTGGTTCTTACGGAGATTAAAGCAAGATTTAGGCCTTGGAGAAGGTGCAAATCTGACAATACATTCCGACAAGCAAAAGGTATCTCATTCATTGTTATGTCCATACATTCCGGCAATTACATAATATATCTGATTGTAATGAAGTTGGTTTTTGGTTTTGTAGGGTCTGATCCGTGCTATAGCAGAAGAATTGCCATATTGTGAACATCGGATGTGTGCCCGTCATATATATGCCAATTGGAAGAAGCAATTCAAGGATATAGAGTACAAGAAGTTCTTCTGGTCAGCTGCACACAGCTATAGCAAAGGTGAATTTGTTCAACACATCACCGCATTGAAAGAGTTCAACACTGCAGCATATGAGGCATTGGTTAATACAGATCCAAAACATTGGTCTCGTGCATTTTTCAGAGAAACATCCAAATGTGGAGATATCAATAACAATTTAAATGAGAGTTATAACAGCTCAATTAGGGATGCTAGATTGCGGCCTGTAGTGGATATGCTTGAGGATATCCGTCGAAAAACCATGCAACGGATTGCAAAACGTTTTAAAGAGGCCACTAAATGTGTGACTGAGTTCAGTCCTCATGCGATGGAGGAGTTAGAGAAAGCAAGGAAGAATGGTGGGTATTGTATGGTGATTCCCAGTGGCCATGGTAAATATGAAGTGATGAATTTGGGCATTAGTTATTCTGTCGATCTTGTTGGGAAGACTTGTGCTTGTCGACAGTGGGATGTTACCGGAATACCATGTACTCACGGTCTTGCTGTGATCAATCAGAGACGAGACAATTTATCTCTGTAAGTATTCTTTGGAACCTTGATCGTTTAAATATAATTCATTATCTGAAGTTATAGGTTTCCTTTTTAAGAGTTATGCTTCTTCACTGTAGGTATGTTTCTCATTACTTTAGTAAGGAGAAATGGGTTGCAACATACGAGAACAATATTTTGCCTTTAAATGGAGAAATTTTCTGGAGAAAGACTATGAAGGATCCTCTTGGTGTTCCAATTCCTCAATCAATGCCGGGAAGACCCAGAAAGTTCCATCGAAAGAAGGATCCACATGAGTCCCCTTCGAAGTCTGGTCACATCTCACGCCATGGTCGAAAGATGACCTGTACTAAATGCAAACAAGTTGGACATAACATAAAGACATGCAAGAACGAACCCTATCAAGTGCATGGTCCCCCGAGAGGGCCGGGTCGTCCGAGGAAATTTCTGGTATTATTTAGGATCCTCTTTGTGTTGTGCATTGTTTATATAGGACATGTTGATGGTGAGTTATCATGTTTGTAGAGAGATGGTGAACCGAGTAGGAGACCACCAACTAGGAAAAGGAAAACTATTGCATCAAACTCAGTTCCTGCCGAGAGTAGTGCTAACTCTGTTGCTGAAGGTAATATTTGATTCCAAACATCTAATTCAATCATTTCAAGTACTAATTGAAGTTATTATTGTTGTAGGGTCTTTTTTTCCGACACAGTCATCTCAGACAATTCAATCAGATTTTCCAAATCGACAAGTGATTCATCGTCCGCTTGCTCCATCATCAGCCCCTCAAGTTGTTGGTTCATCATCCCGCACAACTAGGAGGTTTCAGCCTCCGCGCCAAAAGAACCGAGGATGAATGTGATGACTACTGTAGACTTCTTTTGATCTTTTGTAGACTTGTGTTTTGGTGCCTCATGTATAGGGTTTAATGACTTCATGACTAGATGACCATCTCTTTTGTAGACTTGAGTTCCTATGCATCAAAGAGGCAAATGTATATCATGACTAGATGACCATCTCTTTTGTAGACGTGTTTTGGTGCCTCATTTATCTGGTTATATATTAACCAACAAAAACATAACGAAACATCCGTTAAATATCATCCATTACATGCCATAAAATCCGATAAATATCATCCATTACACACCATAAAATCCTACAAAACATATCCCAAGATCTTACATAGCATCCATTTCATAACACAATCCATTACATTTTTCACAAATCATATGACTGATAATCCATAATAGTAAGCAAACAGCATCACGACAATAACGGTGATTCCAATAACTTGGAATAGATTGGTTCTATATTCAATCATCTGCTCTTCCATCTTCTTCAATTTCAGATTCACCTTCTCCATCTCACAGTTCATAAGTTGTTCCATCTTCTTCAAACTCACAGTCATTTGTTCTTCCATCTTCTTCAGATTCTCATTCACGCTCAAAACCTCAAAGTTCTTCTGTTCTTCTATCTTCTTCAATGTCACACTAACCTTCTGCGATTCAAAGTTCATATTCTGCAACTCATTCTTGAAAACTTCCGAATACGATTTCATTCTATCCAATTCATTCCGACAATCTTCATTTTCCTCGACCAATGCATCATCAAGCCATTTGAAGAAATGCGAACATTTCCTCTGAAATAGTACACAACCAAAACATCAGTATCTCTGGCACATAACAAATATATGCGAAAAGTCGAACCAAATACAAACCTCCTGCGAAGCACAAGTAAAAAAAACTCTTCCTGGATTCTTGTCTGTTTTTGAGGTCTTCCTACAAACCGGTCCTCCACAAACGCATCGGAAAGGAATACCTTTAGACTGACTTGATTCACTTCTTGCCCTTTTGGATTCAGCATTCGAATTTGACATACTTTCGGATCCTTCACTCATCTTAAGTTCCACCAACATTTCATAAAAAAAACATCACATTGTTACCCACGGTTCGATCAGAAATAACTTACACTCAGTTATCAACTACAAATTATTCCAATTTCGAACCCATTTACAAAACCCTAAAAATCTAAACTATTCGACATCTTCCAGCTTAACTATCAACTGAATATAACAAATCAACCACAACCTTCTCTGGTCCGAAATCGACAACTAGAAATCAGACTGCGAAACCGTAAAACTGGAGTTTTCGAACCTAACCTTCTTTGTCAATTTTTCGAATCTAACCTTTTCCGGAGATGAACGGCGTCCAAGTTGGAGAAACAGGAAGCCCACAAGTACGGGTTGCTGGAAGCAGCGTCAAAACTAATGCTTAGCTTTTCTGGGTTTCGATGTTACACAGAAACATGAAAGAACGAGGAAGTAATGGACAGAGAGAAGAGACACTATTGTGGAAGAGGAAGCCCGAGCTAATATTTGGGGATTTAGGTTTAACATGCTGATGTGGACAAAACACTATTGTGGTGCTTATTTGGCACTCCGTTAACGCCACATCGGCATTTCTTAAACCTATTTAACGATTATATTCCGCCGTTACGTAACAGGAATTAATCAATTAACAGAAGATAATTACAGGTATTTTTTAATACATTTTCAAAAGTATAGGGGTTTTTTTGACATTAAAAAAGTACAGGTATTAAAGTGAGACGTGGAAAAAGTACAGGTATTTATCGGAGATTAACCCTTTTCTAAATAATAAAAAAACTATTAGAAAAAATTGACTTGCTCTGTTTTTTTTTTATTACAAGTCCAAATGTTATGTTACATATGCACCTGAGGACGAATCCCTTGATTTGCTTCACAGGTTTTCAGCAGCTCATATCACGAGGACGAGAGAGAGAGAGAGAGAGAGAGAGAGAGAGAGAGAGAGAGAGAGGATCCAAACGATGAACAATGCAAAAGACTCTAAAATTCGAATAGAAAATCCTTAAATTCCACGAGTTATTATTCAGTTTTTGCCTTTGCCCATATCCGTTGTATTGCCGTTCGAGGTAATTTTGGTGTTCTTCCGAATTTTCTCGTTTCCTTTTCTCTCTCTCTTTCCGTAATCCGTAATGCGAAATGGGTTCTCTTTGCTTCGATGCATTTCTCCATTTGATCGGATAAAAATGTAACCTTTCTTGTTTTTGATGGAATATGAGATGTAAAAATGCGATCTTTCACCATTTCAATGGCATTTGAAATTCAAAAAAAAAATGTGATCTTTGAATATCTTCATCTCGTAACTTGGGTCTTTCCTCGTTCTGATTTGGGTAATTGTTTTCGATTTGGATCACATTATTAATGAAAGTTCTTCAGGTTTTTATGCGTTTGTTGTGTCCTTTGAACACAGGAGACGAAGTTTTGCAGAAATCATCGGTTATGAGATGGGGATAAGAACTTCTTCTCTGGTGAATGGCGAAAATGGCGACGAAAACAGCGTAGAGTCTGCAAAAGTCAGGACCATTCGATTCGGGAAAGACGAGTACGAGATGCAAGTAAGCTTTGATGAATCGGTTCTTGATTCCGACGCTCCCGAAAAGATGGCTAAGGAAGGGATCATCTCCATTCAGTTCCACGAAACCGATACGGGCGAAAGTTGCGTGGCTAAACCGAGCGATTGTGATCGTAAAGAAACGGGTCGGGAGGACGAGGCTGCGGTGAAACTGCAGAAAGTGTACAAAAGTTTCCGAACGAGGAGGAAGTTAGCGGATTGTGCAGTGCTTGTGGAGCAAGGATGGTGATTTTCTGATCATAATTTCGGTTTCTATCGATTTTCTTCGTGATTACATCCTCGTTTTCTGATTTCTCGGATCTTTTCAGGTGGAAAGTTATGGATTTCATGGAACTAGAGCAGAGTTCCTTGCTGTTCTTCGAGAAGGGCGATCAAGAATCCGCGATTTCTCGCTGGTCAAGAGCCAAAACCAAAGCAGCAAAGGCGAGTTTTTTCTCCTGAAAGATTGCTTCCGAAATTTTCACCATCGATTCTTGATTGATTTTTGTCGTGAAACATCCAGGTCGGGAAGGGCTTATCGAAGAACACCAGAGCACGGAAACTTGCTCTCCAACACTGGCTCGAGGCGGTCAGTCAAAATCTTCTTTTCAACTTTCTAATCATATGGTTCATATTTTCAGATTCATCGGTCTTTTTCCGATCTTGATGATCTGTAACTCACGCATGAAACAGATTGATCCACGGCATCGGTATGGACATAATCTGCACTTTTATTACATTAAGTGGCTTGAGACTCAAAGCAAACAACCTTTCTTTTACTGGTAAGCCCTTTTTCCTTATGATCAGATACATTCTTCGGGTCTGTAATTTCGCCGCAAAAACACGAAAAAACTTTATATATGTCGTACATTCCGTAAATATCCAGGCTCGATATTGGAGAGGGGAAGAGAGTGAATCTGGAAAGGTGTCCTCGGTCGAAACTTCAGCAACAGTGTGTCCAGTACCTTGGCCCGGTATACTACCTTTTCTTGTTCTTGATCAAACTCAATTAGGACTTCAAGAGAATTCCGAAAAGAATTTTTTTTACGGGTTGGCTAAAGTTTGAATCTTTTTGTTAGAACAGCTCGAAAGACAGGCTTACGAGGTAGTTTTACAAGATGGGCAGTTCCGGTATAAGCAAACCGGAGAGATAATCCACACAACCGGAGAAGAGATCAATGCCAAGTGGATATTCGTTCTTGGAACAGCAAAGGTTTTGTATGTCGGGAAGAAGAAGAAAGGCCGATTTCAGCACTCAAGCTTCTTGGCCGGTGGAGCAACGATCGCTGCCGGAATACTCGTCGTGGAAAATGGCATTCTCAAGGTAGGAATCATATGTCAGTTTTCGGGTTTTACGTGTGAAATTTTTTTGTTACTTTTTCGCATTTTTGAATCTCGAAAACAAGAGATTGATAAGCGGGAACTTGTACATATGAGCAGGAGGTTTGGCCTCACAGTGGCCATTACCAACCAACGGAAGAAAATTTTCAAGATTTTCTTGCGTTCCTACGAGAGAACAACGTCGATCTCACTAACGTTAAGGTATGACAAAAAAGAAAATGGAAACAGATCGAGATTCGTCTTCTCTTATACTTGATGGTGATCTTATTCTACAATCCTGCATTGATGAATTCAGACAAGTGCTGGGGAGGGAGACGAAGAAGATAACATTAACGGCCGTCACTCAAGAATGGGTTCATCAGACATGGATGTATCAGAAACCCTACACTCGATAACGACGATGGAAGGAGTGGATGAAGATCTGGTCGAAGAAGAAATACCCGAAAGCCATGAATCAGAACAACAAACGGAAGATCGCAACAAGGGCAATGAGCAAAACCCACCACCATTATTGTCTTCAGGAACAGTGGAAGAAGAAAATGAAGAAGATGGTGAGGGAGAACATTACTTGGGAGCCAAGAAAGGATTGCTTGTCGAAGAAGTAACCACTCCTCGAGATTCGATCCTTAAGAGAATGACTTCGGAACGAGAGACGGGTTCATTTCAGCTGGGGAAACAGTTATCGTGTCGGTGGACGACGGGTGCGGGGCCGAGGATCGGTTGTGTCAGAGATTACCCATCAGAGATGCAATTTAGGGCGTTGAACCAACTGAACTTGTCTCCTAGAAGAACCCTAACTTGTTCTGCAAGAAACCTCAACTGAATCTGGTCTCAGTTACCTTGATGAGCATTGGATGCTTGGAGGAGGGCTCCAAGGAATGTGTAAAGGAAAAATAACTACAAGATAAATACAATAAATGAATAGTTCTACCAAAATTCACATGTAATTGTAATTAGAGTCTTTAATATATGTTTTTTTTTTACAAAAATAATGTCTTGATTTGTGTGTTATGTAGACAATATACAATCTTTCGGACATAACAGAAAATAAAAAATATTGAAATTATCACGTGCAATGTATTAAAAGATAAATACCTTTAAAAATGTTGGAGGTTTTTCTATCAATTTTGGGTAAAATGTTGACAGAATAAGTTTTAGGGTATTATTAGAATATTATAAAAGTATGGGGCGTTAAATCGAAGATTTCCTCAAAACATTTTCAACCTCAAATCCCTCTGCTTCTGTCGTTGACTTTCTTTTGTTTTCCCATTTTCCTTCATTGGCATGCAAGCGGAGGCGCAAATTGCAACTCTTCTCTCTCTCTCTCTCTCTCTCTTTCCTTGTTTCTGTTTTCTGGTTCATGAATTGGCATTTGCGTGTGGATTCTGAAACCTGCTCCTGCTTTTGATCTGTTTGCAAAATAATACTCTTTTTCGGATAAAAAAGGACACACAAAAGAGAATCCGCCATGGAAACAGCTCTTGGAGCTTGCAGTGTTACATCGCTTCGATTACTTAATACCCAGACCCGGTTCTCAAAACCCATCTTCACTTCCCTCTCGAATCCAAGATCCATTTCTCAAATTCCCCAAATCTTCAAACCCTCGTCAAAATCCAAGCTTTCCACAGCCTCTGTATCATCTTCGTCATCAACAACTCTCCCGACGGATTCATCGGTTTCTCCATCGGAACCGGAGATCCAAACCGATTCCGGGACGGAGAAGTTCGATTGGTACGCGAATTGGTACCCGATCATGCCGGTCTGCGATCTGGACAAGAGGGTTCCACATGCGAAGACAGTTATGGGGCTTGATTTGGTCGTTTGGTGGGACAGGAACGAGAAGCAATGGAAGGTGATGGATGACACGTGTCCCCACCGGCTTGCTCCGTTGTCTGACGGGAGGATTGATCAATGGGGGAGGTTGCAATGTGTGTACCATGGATGGTGCTTCAATGGCTCCGGTGACTGCAAGTTCATTCCTCAGGCACCAACTGATGGACCTCCGGTATGTGAAGATATGGTCTTGTCTTTGCCCTTTCTGTCTGAACTTTTGCGAACTCCATATGTCTGTTTTCTGAATTCTGCTTCAGTTTGCTGCTAGTTATGGATCAGTCTCGTGGCCAAGATCTTTAATGTTTTGTGGCTTATGATCTTAGCTTCTGTTTGATAAGTTTGTTTCAGTTCCAGATGGTTTTGTAGCCGAGAATCTTTTATGCTTTGTGACATATGATTATGATCTTGGTTTGTGTTTGAAATGTTCTTCAGCTCCAGATGGTTTTTGGTATCTAAGGTGTTTTTATGTTTCGTGGCATTGGCATGTGATCTTAGGTTTGTGTTTGATACGCTTGTTTCAGTTCCAGATAGTGTTTTGTGGCATATGATCTTTAGCACCGTCGTGACTATTTCTGTCATATCTTTCAGGTACATACTTTCAAGCAAGCTTGTGTGGCTGTTTATCCGAGCATGGTGCAGCATGACATGATTTGGTTTTGGCCAAACACGGACCCGGGATACATGAATATCATCGAAAAGAAGAAGCCCCCTTACATACCAGAGTTGGAGGATCCCTCATTCGCTAAGCCGATTGCTAGTAGAGATATCCCTTACGGGTTCGTAAACATCTCATCCTCGTTCTTTTCTTTTCTTCACAAAGTTGTCGTTTTCTTGCAAACGAGGCCGGGATCTTTTGCGTTAGGAAGCTGAAATTGCTAGCATAGTGGAAACATATTTGTTGCCCCATTTCTTGTTGATTTCCCTTTTTACTTGAATGGAACTCTTGTGTTGGGTCATTGGCTGAAAATCGTAGATTTCATCACCGAAACTATACACGGAGAGATAGTCCCTTTTTCTCGTCTTTGCTCGGGTAATGCTGTACTCCGAGTAGAAGGAAAGATATGCCCGGTTTTGATTTGCACATATATGACAAATGAGCTCTTTTGTTGGGTCATTGGCTGAAAATCTTCTATTTGATCACTGAAATTATATTCCGAAAGATAGTCATTTTTTCTTGTCTTTTCTCGGGTTATGTTTTTCTAGTCTTTGCTCAGGTTATGACTGAAATTTCGAAGTTTTCAGGTACGATGTCTTGATCGAAAACCTCATGGACCCGGCTCATGTTCCTTATGCACATTATGGACTAATGCGGATTCCTAAACCAAAAGGCAGATAACATTCCGCATTTCATCTCCTTCTATTACCCGATCGAGTTTTTCTTTGTTACGCTTTAGAGTACAGACCCGTGAAAGTAATTTTGAATCTTCCTTTGCAGAGAAAGTCGATAGGGAAGGGGGCAAACCGCTCGAAATAAATGTCAAGAAAATAGACAAGAACGGTTATTTTGCCAGACAAGAATGGGGTTATGCAAATTTTATCGCACCATGCGTTTATCGCGCTTCCACCGACCCATTACCCGAGCAAGAAGGAGAGTCCGTGACACCGATTGCATCCGACAAGGTGGTAGAAATAACACGGCATATATCGGGATTATCGAGTTTTACATTTGTGTATTGCATTTGCTTAATCTCTCTTTCAACGATGTTAACTTGTATTTTACGCAGGCAACGCCACCAAAACGCAGAGTGTCTTTGATCTTCATATGCATTCCCGTCAGCCCAGGTCGCAGTAGGATAATATGGACATTCCCGAGAAATTTCGGGTTAATCATCGACAAGATTGTTCCGAGATGGGTTTTCCATATCGGACAGAACAAGATCCTCGACTCGGATTTACACCTTCTCCACGTCGAGGTGATTCCCGACCTTTATCTTATCCTCAACCCGAAGAAAGAACCTAAAACGGGTAAAGATCCGGAATATCTTAAACATCGTTGACCCTTTGGTTCATATTCGTTTTTACTTGTGCAGGAGCGGAAGATACTGGAGAGAGGTCCTGAAAACTGGCAAAAAGCGTGTTTTGTTCCGACAAAATCCGACGCACTTGTTGTTGCATTCAGGAGATGGTTCAACAAGTACGGCGGAGCTCAAGTTGATTGGAGAGGACGGTTCGATCCCTCTGTTCTTCCCCCGACGCCTCCCCGAGAACAGCTCTTTGACAGGTTACACACGGCTTCCCTTATGCCTTATTTTGATATCTAGGCTACTCTCCGAACCTAGATCGACCGGAAAACTCCGATACAGTTCAGGAACCCAATGAGCAGAGTTTGTGTCGTAGAAGAGACCAGTTTAGTCCAATTTCAGTCATTTCTCATTTGCTTACAGACAATGAGCAATGTTTTTAACAAACTTTGAAACCGAAACTGAAACCAAACCTAGCTGAATAATTTCTGAGGGGTGCATGGGTATCCGAACCCGCCTGTCTGCGGATATCCGTGGTGGCCAAAACCCGAGCCACAGGTTTGTGTACGAGTTTTGTCCGCCAACTACCTCTACCTGTGATATGTCGGGTACCTAAGCCCTCACTTCCCTGCAGGTACCCGGAACTCGGGTACCTAACCTTAACGAGACCGAGACCTCCTGTTACCGAGGAGGGTGAGCCCGAGGCCGGGTTTCCCAAAAATCTCAGGTACCTGCCCGTTCCCACCCCCTACTTTGGCTATCTTTCAGAACCATTTCGGAAAAACTGAGTAACCCTGAAACAGAACCTGGAAACACAACTTAACCGAATTACCCACACCCTATTCGAGATTGCGAAAGTATCGTTTTCCCGAAAGTTAGGTGCAGTAAAGCATCAATCTTTCAGCGAATCAGTGGCGTTTTTCTACACGGGATTATATTAAAGGCTGAACACGCTCTTTTTTTCGGTTTAAACGACAGGTACTGGTCGCACGTCGTGAACTGCAGCAGCTGCAGTGCAGCGTACAAGCGTCTGAACGCGGTGGAGGTGATCTTGCAGGTCGCGTCCGTTGCTCTCATCGGAATCGTGGCCGCGACCGCTAATCGAACCGCCTTGTCGGCCGCCGCGAGAACC
>NW_010965304.1:1776338-1807934 GCF_000463585.1 Tarenaya hassleriana | reverse complement strand
GGCCGCCGCGAGACCCGCTCTCGTGGTGGCCGCGGTTTTATGCTTCGCGGTTTCAAAGTGGTTGTCACACTTCATCTACAAGACGTTCCGCTACCATGACTATAACCATGCTCTTGTTTGAGTTTCTATACACACACACATATATGTATATGTGCATATGTACGATGGTGGTGGACCTATGACATACAAGGCTCATATTCAATCATGCATGCTCATGATGTATATAAGAGGTGTATATTACAATGTGAGTTGTCCATTTAAATGGTGCAAATTCATATATATATATATATATTTATGTGTGTGAGAGAGAGAGTAATATATTGATGGTGAATTATTACATATTTATATGTGATCAAAGTTAGTATTAATATATTCAGTTTAGGCTGTTTAGCTATTTATATGTATGAATATGTATTTACTATATATATAATATGTATGTATATAATTTAAATATTAGTTTGGGCGTCCACATCCGCTTTCGGCCGTATTTTTTCGGGCCTGGCCAACTCAGTCGGATAGATAAACGGGGACGGGCTCGTACCGGGTATCGGATCTCAAGATTTTTTTATACCCTAAATTGGTAAATTTAATTTCTAATTTATTTTTATAACATGTTATTGATATAAAAATTGAATAGGAATAATATTTTTTTTTAAATCTAATAAAACTATTGAAAAATAAGGAATTATTTAGAATTTAAATCGATTTCAAACGAGAACGGAATAAAATAAAATGGAATCTATTATAAAGAGAAAATATATAATTATTTCAAATTAAACCTGAAGGTAAAGATAATCAGAAACCAAAAATAACCGCAGCTAATCAAACTTTCGATTCATATATATATATATATATATATATTGTTTATCTTAATGATTGGTAAAGGGTCTGAATCATTTGGTGCTGACGTGGCACCTCCCTTCAATTGCTAATTCCTTTAAACCGAAGCTTACGTCTTTTTATTTTCCCCCATCTCTGAAGAAGACACGAAGTTCATCAGAGTCCATCGCATTTCCTCGATTCTTTCACTCACCAAACACACCTCTGTAATGTTTTACTTCACGATCTGATTTGTTCCTTCAATCGAGTAGCCGAGGTACTTGTTTGCGAAGAGATCTGATTTCAGAGCTACAGTCTCAGCCTCTCTAATTTCCCCTCTTTCGGATTTTCGATCTGTTGATTCTTTCTCGAATCTGGGTTCTGTTTTCTCTTGATCGGATTTGTTTTGTTCTGGTCGGATTTCGGACGTGGGTTTTCGATTTCTTGGGAAACCCATGAAGGAATCGGATCTAACCACCGAACCCATCGCTCAGAATCTGATTAAGCTCATCAGCAATGTCTGCTTCTCGGTGTTCGTCTTCACGGTGCTCATATTTACAGCAATTGCCATCACCTATCAGCCTCCAGATCCATGGCTCGAATCAGCTCCTGCGCTAACGAAGCTCCTCACCGACACCGAGAACGCGACTTTCAAAATCGACAGCTCGATCTTCAAGACCGGCGAGGACATCGCCGCATCTCCGGCATTGTCTCCGGCGACCAAGACAGAGCCCGTCACGGAGGCGGTGATCGAGGAATCGGAGGAGAAGCTTGGAAATCTCACGGTGAAATCGGCTTCTTCGGATTGCGACGAACTAAAGGTCGTGAATTGCTCGGATCCGCGAGTGTTGATTGCGGTTCAGAGGTTCAATTTGAAGGTATTCAAGTCGATTGTGTTCTTAGAGTACCAAAGTCCAGTGAATGGGTCGAACCCAGATGAGTGTGATGTTGCTTGGAGGTTTAGGAACAAAAGAGAGAAATCTTGGAGGAGGTATAGAGATTTTAGGAGGTTTAAGTTTGGATTTGGTGAGGATTGTACTTACAAAGTGTTTCACGCAAGTGGTTGGCATTCTGGTGTCAATGCACGTAGGCCTCGGGCTCGATCAAACCCGAGTAGATCCAAAGGTAGTCCTAAGGTTGCACCAGTGGCTCGTGATCGTGACCCTGAGATCAATGACACAATCCCGACTCTCGGGTCGGCGACGAATTTCAGGAAGGGGAAGTATTTGTATTACTCGCGGGGAGGGGATTATTGCAAGGGTATGAATCAGTATATGTGGAGTTTCTTGTGTGGTTTAGGGGAAGCAATGTTCTTGAACAGGACCTTTGTGATGGATTTGAGCGTTTGCTTATCCTCGAGTTACAGCTTAAAGGGTAAAGACGAGGAGGGGAAGGATTTTCGGTATTACTTTGACTTTGAGCATCTCAAGGAGACAGCTTCCATTGTCGAGGAGGGCGAGTTTTTAAGAGACTGGAAGAAATGGGATCGGTCCCATAAGCGGAAAATCCCGACCCGGAAGGTGAAGACGTATAAGGTGTCGCCAATGCAACTTAAGAAAGATAAGAGCACAGTCATATGGAGGCAGTTCGATGCTCCTGAACCCGAGAACTACTGGTACAGAGTGTGTGAAGGGCAAGCTGCAAAATACATCGAGAGGCCGTGGCACGCATTGTGGAAATCAAAGAGATTAATGAACATCGTCTCTGAGATAAGCGGCAAAATGGACTGGGATTTCGATGCGGTTCATGTTGTGAGAGGAGAAAAAGCTCAGAACAAGAAGCTTTGGCCTAATCTTGACGTAGATACATCGCCCGATGCTCTTGTGACGAAACTTAAAGGAATGGTTCAGCCATGGAGGAACTTGTACGTTGCCACGAACGAACCATTCTATAATTACTTTGATAAACTCCGGTCTCAGTACAAGGTCCACTTGCTCGATGACTATAACTATCTGTGGAGTAACACGAGTGAATGGTACAACGAGACCCGTCTCCTGAACGACGGGAAACCAGTCGAGTTTGACGGGTACATGAGAGTTGCTGTCGATACCGAGGTATTTTATAGGGCAAAGACACGCGTGGAGACGTTCTATAACCTTACAAAGGACTGCAAGGATGGGATCAATACATGCTGATCAGGTTGGAACCTCTTCATTATCATATGTTTGATTTACTTTTAAGAAGAGCCATTTCATCGGATATTGTCCGAATCCGTTGTGTTCTCTGTTCTGTTCTACTAGTGATTGCCATTTTTTTTTCGGGTAGAAGAGTGTATGTAACATTTTACAGTTGTTGAACTTGTTATGGCAATTTGGAAACCAAGGAGAAAAGAGATGCATTCTTTGTATTATATAGCTCATGGAGAAAACCCGTTTTTTCGGTTTGAATTGCGTATGAAATAGGAAAGAAAACACGATCGAAGAGCTTTCCCGAAATGGGTTGGCCAGGTTTACAGGTTTCTACTTTGGTTTGGATGAATGCATTGTCCCAAGAGCATTCTGGTTCTGTTCTGTGGATGTCTGGTTCTATCCAAGTAAGTACTTTGAAGAGACATTTACTTGCTACTCTGTTTTCTGCATTTGTTGTTGTGTTTGATTGCTCTTTGGTTCATGGGAAGTACGGTGTTCATTTCGGGTTCGGATTCGGATTCGTTTCGGTAATATTTCGGGTTGGGATTCAGCTTTTCTGATTATTATGAGAACCATTCTATAGTTAGATTTCATTTGGGTTTCGGAATAATTTCCTAACCAATTTGTTTTTTTTTTTTATATCGGATTCTGTTTGGATAAATTAGAACAAATTATTCGGGATCGATTTGGTTTTACAATGCTTTGGAAAATTGAAAGTACGAAACTGTAAATATTATTGTGTTTTTACATTAACATGTGGTTATTTCGATTTTTTGTTGTGATCTAAACCGGACCTAATCTAAACCGGCAACATAATCACATTTAACCGGATAATCAAATTCAGCTGTATATATTTACATCCAATACGTAATTCACATCGAATCGTTGTGGAAGAAAATGTTGTGTCGTCGTTACTACAATTTTTCGAGAAAACCAAATAAAAATTGGATTTTGTTATTCGAAATTTAATAAAAAAATTATGGTTCAAGATGTAATTATCAAAAACATGAAATGAAAAGACGTTAAAGACCCCATTTGGTTCAAATACACATTTGGTCGGAAAAATACACATTTGGTCGAGCAGAGTTTTTTTAAAAAAAAAACATATCCCGGCGCTGTTTTCAGCGGCAGTCGGTAAAAATGGTGACTGGATGCCAATTTCCGGCGATCGAAATCTTTGATAGAGCTCTTTCAGCCACCGATTTTGAGTCTCGCGTCGAGCCGAGCAACTTCCCTGCGGTACTTCGTGGAAAAACTATATCTGACGTTTGGTTTTCGGGAAAAAAATTTGTCTCCGATAAAATCTGATGTTCTGGCCCTCACAAAAATTCTGCGTTTTGTGTTTCTGAAGGTTCTTCGAGGTTGTGTTTGTGACTGGGATGCTTGTTCTAAGTGGAATCCTTCGAATGATGGGCTCGATTATCTGGAGGTTGTTTTTTTTATTTGTTTCTCTCCCTCTCTCGATTAGGGTTTTACATGGGAATTGGATTCCTGTTTGCGGAGTTGCAGTGAACCGAGCTGTTGACTTCGATTTTGTTATTGATTTTGTGTATATTGTAATGATCAAAGTTAATAGTCTAATAGCGTTGATTGGATTTGGATGTATATGAAGGGACATGTAGGATCGGTTGAAGTCGAGGCAATGTTCTCGAGGGTTGCCCCAGTTTTCTATGGTGATATCAGAAGCCATGATAGGGTAATGCTAATTTTGGTTTCCTGTGCTTTTGATTTTGTACCAAACAGATGACTATATTCAATTTTAGGAATGATATCTGAATTTTTCATAATTCTAGCCAAATTCTTTGCTCGCTAAGTGGGAAATTGAGTTTTCCATTTTTAACTGGAATGGTTTTTGGTTCTTATGTGCATCCACCCATTATGTTTTTCTCCGTTCTGTAGGTACCATTACAATTCTCAGAATTTATCAGAATCTGCAAGCAACATAAGAGCATGAAAGAGGGTGGTTCAGGTGTCGATATGAACTCTGGATCTTTAGATCATGATTCCATGGCTCTTGGCTTGGAACATAGTCCCTTGATGCCTGAGGATGTTCTACCTGGACAAGTATACTTAGCACAGGTTCAGCCGATATCGAGTTTTCATTTGCTACTTCTTTTACAGGAATATCAATTGGCTCTCCACTCAAGTTCATGCTATGATCTATTAGAACATAAATGCTCTTCTCTTACTTTTCCCCCCCTTGTGTGAAATCCTAGTTTGTTGAACACATATTTTTCTAAACCAGGTAGGAATTCTGAATGCTGAGAAGGAAGAGAAGGTTCAACTGAAGATTCTGAGACAAGACGTTTCAACAGTCTGTATATTTTATTCAGTAATATATTTACTACATAGTTTCTAATGTAGCTTCCATGATTTTTCTGACAAACTATCTGAATGTTTGCAGCCCAAAATTTTGGGAACAAAATCATTATCTTCTATCAATTTTTGGATGAACGCTGCAGAAGCTCGATCAAGTACCCACTATGATCCACATCATAACCTTTTATGCATAGTCGCAGGGCGCAAAAAGGGTAAAGTCCAACATTTTCTTTTTCAAGTGAAATTTGGAACTTCGGGTAATTGTAATTTTTTATATTTCCATATCATTTTTTTTTTAAATTTGGTGACATCTAAAACTTTGTTGACTTCTTTACCTGAGAATATATTCGTCATTGGTTAGGGATAGATATTTTTTTTTTTATCAGATTAGCTTTGACAGCAAGCTCTTTGTCAACCAGTCATTTAACTTTAATACCATCTACAGTTATCTTATGGCCCCCATCTGCCAGCCCCATGTTATATCCAATGCCTATATATGGAGAAGCCTCAAATCACAGGTATCATTCTTGCTCCTAACATATAACATGCTTCTTGTTTTATAAAATGCGCACAAAAAGCTAAGTAACTGGACCTGAGAAGGGTTTTATAACGCTTTGTATTTATTTCTATTCTATTGTCTAATTAACTGGTCTTTTTTCTTGTCGATTTTTTTTTGTACTTGTCTTTTGTGTAGTTCAGTTGCTCTTGAAAATCCGAATTTATCAAAATATCCGAGAGCTAAACATTCCATGGAGCATTCTCAGGAGGTTACTCTTGATTGCGGTGATGCACTTTTCATTCCTGAAGGCTGGTGAGGATACTCTTGTTTTTCACAAGATAGAATTTCTAACTTCCCATAGCTTGTTTTGTTTTGAGACAACACTTCTTCCTAGGACGTCCTGCATCCTACATGTTAAAATTTTCTCTCATGGATTGTAGACCATATCCATAGTTTATACCTTTTTATGGAAGGGCATGTTATTAGCATTTTGACGCGCTGCAGTTATGCTAGTGTATGAAAAAGGAATTTCTGAAGTATTTTATCCTGGTCTTCCAGGCACTTCTTTGGATTGCAAAGTCATATGTATCATTTATGATGAAATGTGCACATTCCTAGGACCTCTAGTTGATGCATTTTCATTAGATTCTTGGAGATCTTGTTTTGTACGGGAAAAAAGTGTTAAAAGGTTATCTGGGATAATCCAGCTTAGTCATACTAAGCAACAGAGGCTTAGTATGTTAGGACATTTAGTTGATGTCAGTGCTAGCATATAGCATATTGAAGGATAAAGATACCTATGTATTTTTCTGTTTTTACAAATGCTTCTGAATGATAAGTTGCTAAATATAGAATTTTTTAACACATGCTAGATATGTGTGGAAACTCCTAACACTGCATGTTGATTAGTACATTGTTTTATCATCTCATCCATCTTTCTAACCTGGAAATCAGTGGTAGTTCAATTTTTTTTTATTAATGGGAGTTAGCCTTATCTTAGTACATAATTTTGTGGCCATTACTTTATACGTATTACGTATGCAGGTTCCATCAGGTGGACAGCGATGATCTAACCATTGCAGTCAACTTTTGGTGGCAATCAAACATAATGTCTAACATGTCTGAACATATGGATTCATATTATCTGCGCCGGATCATAAGAAGGCAATCCTTGATCATAAATATTGTTTTCATTTATTTGTGCAGAATATCATTTTGCGTTATCATTATTAGTTTTGCCGACTGACTGTTGTTCCTATTTTTGCATGTCTGTCGGCATCTTGCACCCTGTTATAAGATTGATAGACAGAGAAATGGTGTGTAAGTTCATGTCGATGAAGTTTAGTATTCTTCTGCTTTTACCTTATTTATCAATTCAACCAATTTCTATTTACGTGTAACATATGGAAATGTGCAGAATCTGATACTTCCTAAGCCACTGACGGAGCATGGAAGCGGTCAATCTCACATCGGACAGGCAGGTTAGAAGAGGCTGATGATACCCATGCCTAGAAACTTTCCGTCGTTTTACTTACTCAGTCGGTGATGAGATTTGATGTAACAATTTGAAAATGTGTTGATCATTTACTCAGACAAGGGAAGCAGTAAGAACAGTGCAGAAGGCAGGGAACAACAAAGAACTTTGTTGCATGAACTAGATCCATATTCCCTACAGGCACTTCATGAGCTTATTTCCTTGGTCCATGACCATGTCAATGTTGCTGATCTAAGTCAGACTGTGCAGTCCACTTCATCGAGTTGCCATGAGCCAGATTCAGAGAACAACAATCATAAGATACTGGAAGCTGAATTATCCTGTTTAGAAGATGATCGGGTTGCCCATGTTCTTTGGACTCTTGAAGCATCTAGACTACCGGATGTTCTCCTTGCAATGGCTGTGAGTTCACTCTCTATTTGCTCTGGTTGTCTAAATCACTGAAGATGGGGTCTCATTACCTTAGAATGACACTTTCATGCATGATAGTATATATACTTGTGGATAATTTTAATTGTAGGTTTCTGAGAAGAAAATTTTCATCTGTTTCTAGCATGTAATCATCATGTATTTCAAAATAGAGGACCATTGGTATTATCACTCACATCATGTACCTTTTTCAGCGTCACTTCCCGAGAACTTTGGAGGGCTTAATACTTCACATGCTCTCACCAATTGCTGCGGAAGTTTTAACACAGAAATTTGATGAAATGGACCAACAGATTGGTGAAGAAGACAGGTGAGCTGTGAAGCTTATTGGTTGTCTTATCACTTCTCTAAATGGAGATAACTTATATATTTTCTTCACTCTACTTCTTTGTCCCTCCTTTGAATTCTAGGAACAAATTTTATCGGGAATTCTACAGTGCCTTTGATGATCAATTTGCTGCAATGGATGCAATCCTAAATAGGAAAGAATTATTTGCATTTCAGGTATGTACTCGTCTCCTTGTTTCCATTAAGTGTAACAACCTTACAACATATGATAAAACTAGGTACTCGTCTCCTTTTTTGCCATGTTTTGGAAATCTGAAACAACCTTGCAATGGTGGAAATCACAAAATTCACATAGTAGATATATCCATTTTCCTTTAGGGGTGGCCATTTCGGGTTTTGGATCGGATTTGGTTTGGTTATTATAAGGTTCGGGTTTTTGGTTTTATATATTAGATTCGGCTCGATTTTTATATTAAATTTACACTCACTGCCCCTAAAGCTCACCACCTTCCATGGAAGCTGATTTCATTTTGCATTCAGATCTTTATTTGCATCTCTCATTCACGATGCATATCATATGACATGGAAATGAACGAGTTATTTTTGGACAGGCCTTCAAGAATGTGATGGACAAGTACTTGGGGGTCAACAACATCAGTTCATCATCAAGACCCTAAACAAGTCCGGTGGAACGGAACCCCTCGGAAGTCGTCGGTAACGTTTCAGCTGTCTCGAAACTCAGAACGGTAAGTGGGAGACTGTCGTAGGAGTTGCAGTGTTTTACATTTGGAACGGAACTTGATCCGTTTTAGGAGAGTGTTTGATCTTGAAAAACATAAATCATAATTCTGTCTTCTCACTGTTAGTGTGATACTCTTCTGCCCAAAATCACTTATACCCTTATCCCATTTTAGGGTTTTAGATTTGACTTTGATTTGTAGACCAACATTATTTGTAAATCAAGTTCGAGTTTTGCGATTTCATGGTTAGTCACATGATAAAAAAAAATACATTATATATTTATTATAAATTTTAAAATTACTAGTCTAATTTAAAATTCCCCAAAATTGTCTTTATTTTTCTAAATTACAATTTTTTTATATTTATTAAAAAAAATACAAATTATCTTTATTTTTTTTATAAAAATTTGAGTTCGGTTATTTATAGATATCTGAATATGTTTTTTGGATATCGAAAAAATTCAAAGAATACAAGATCGATTTTGGAATTTTATATATGAAATATTTAGATTTAGATTCGGTATCTACTTTCGTAGATTGCCTTATGTTCTTGTAAACCTTGTAGGAAGGATCCATGTTTTGCTCCGTGGATGCAGTGAAAACCTTGTAAGCCTTGTGGCCTTCCCACCAATTAATACATGTACTAAGGTGTTATGTAATTTTTGTCTTTTATAAACATGTAAATTTGTATTATATGTTGGTGGTACAAAAAAATATACATAGAAAGCAAAATATTATTTAAGTTGTATGTAATTAAATATTATATGTCATTGACATCATTAATAATCTTTTGTTTTTGGTCAACATGATTTATAATCTCTTTTGACCAAAAAAATGAAGGTCAAGGTTTTGATATTTGAAATTGGCATATTTAACCTATACTCGATCCTTTTGATGAAACCTAAAAAAAAGGAAACAAAAAACAAAAACAAGATTCGATAATTCATTTTAAACCTAATGGAATTTCGGTTGGGGCTGCAGGGGGGACTATTTAAATCAAAATTGAAAACTTAGGGGCTTTAAACCTAACAAAAGAAACAATTGGGTTCGTTTTAGAATAACTAATGTTTGGGGGTGATTTTCGAAATTGAGAGCCGACCTTTTCAAGTTTTTCTACTGAGTTTCCTGTTTCTTTTATTAAGAACGCTCATGCTTTGCCTGGAACCCTAGCATTCCCCTCTTCCCCTTCAGCTTTAGCTCTCGCTCGAAGTCTGAGTTCTCTTTTGGTATGTATGTGAATGAAATTGTTTCATTACTTGATGTTTCGTATGAGATTTTGTTGATTAATCGCCTGAATTATACTCTCTTGTGGTTTCTGATTAATCTTTCTGCATCCGTTGCGTCTTCTCTGCTAAGACTAAGAATCGAACGAGGGTTTTGATTTTTAGGCTAAGGCTATGTGTTTATTGTTTCCTTGAGAACCCTAGAGCCTGTAGCTTTGACTCCTCCGTCAATCTCTAGTCGCCGTCTCTTCCTTCGCGAATCTCCGTATTGAACACCGGTACGAACGGTTCTGATACGGGCGGTGAATTCCAATACTTTGTGCGGGTCGGATTGGTTTGCCTGGTCTGTCGGTACTTGGATTTTCCTGGGTACTCAACGGGTGCTCATCTCTACGGGACGTGGGCTTTTAGGGTTCCTGTGCATTTTCATTAAAAAAGTTTGAATTTTGTTCCGCACCGAAAGAGCGAATTTCAGGGTTTCTGTATATTAGGGTTAGAACGAAAAGAGGGAATTTTGGGTTTCTGTGCATTTTGTGGTAAGAAGTTTGAATGATGATTCCGCCTTAGGAGGAAATTTATACCTTTTCTCCAGAATATCTTATTGTTCATATTTTGAATTTGGAATTACTTCATGAAACGTTAGACGGTGAGGAAGAACAGAGAAAAAGTAAGTGGAAGCTTGTTTTGTCTGTAGATTGCTCGTGTTACCATTGAGAAACGTGTTAGATAGATGGAATAGAACTTTGGTATTCTCAGGTTTAGTTTGTGTTAAATGACCCTCTCCCTTTCTTCTATGATTGGTTTCCTTGTTGTGTTAACCACATAAATTTGCTTGCTCTGTATTCGCAGATTGATCAGTGAGAAGATGACACTATCTGAAGAAGAGCTCAAAAGGCTTTTCAGGGTCCGTAAGACACTGATGCAGATGCTGAAGGATCGTGATTACTTTGTTACAGATTCTGAAATCGGGATGACCAAGGGACAATTCATTATGAAATATGGCGAGAACATGAAAAGAGAGGACCTTGATGTTCAGAAGGCAAAGAGAAACGATAGCTCCGATCAGGTATGTCTGAATGGTACCAACATGTCAGAATGGTATGGTTTTTTTATAAGAATCTTTTGAAGTATTTCTTCCGTAATTTTCTGTATTTTGAAGTAGATTACATGTTTCTGGTTAACTATAGAGTTTTGTCAAATTATACAATGATTTGGCTTTCTGTGTGTTCTTTTTTTCTTATGCTTGAGTTCTTCTTCATGTGGTAGATCTATATTTTCTTCCCCGAGGAAGCAAAGGTGGGAGTTAAGACGATGAAAACATACACCAACCGCATGAAATCCGAAAATGTTTCCCGTGCAATTTTGGTGGTGCAGCAAAACTTGACCCCTTTTGCCCGTACTGTCATTAATGAGATTTCCTCCAAGTTTCACTTGGAAGTTTTCCAGGTAATTCCTTTTTCCCCCCTGGAATTTGGATATTTGTAATGTTTTTGCCATCATTTTATAGCTTCAATCTAGGTTCGGTTTCTCACTAATCTATTTGTTCTTACTCGAGTGCTGGTCTTGTTTTTTACTCGGTTAATTAATATATATATCCATATATACTTGAAAAATGTTACTGTTTCAGGAGGCAGAATTGCTGGTGAACATAAAAGAACATGTTCTTGTCCCTGTCCATCAAGTGCTTGCATCCGAGGAGAAAAGAACTTTGTTGGAACGATACACCGTTAAGGAGACACAGGTAAACCTCCATGACTCGTGGTATAATAAAAATCTTTCACCATTTTTCCGTCGTTTCGTTCACATAATCTGTCTTAGGCCCTTCCCCCTTTTCATGACGAGAGCATGTTCTCGAACCCACTTTTTCGGGTCATAGCAGTATTATATCGAGAATTTATATACCAGCTCTTGCTCTTTTTCCGGTGTTCTAACATAAAAAAAAAAAAATCATTGCTCGGGTTTTCTTTGCGGATGGCTTTAGCTTCCGCGTATACAGGTAACGGATCCGGTAGCGAGATACTTTGGGCTAAAACGAGGACAAGTCGTGAAGATTATACGTCCTAGCGAAACTGCCGGTCGTTATGTCACGTACCGATACGTTGTGTGATAACTCTTTTAGTTTCCGATGTCTTGTTTAGGGCAAATATCTTCAAGAACTGAGAGTTTGTAACTGAATGTTTCCATGGAAACGGAAACAGAGACAGCTTTTCTCTTGACTAAGACAGCAAATGCTACATAGATGTACAACCTCGTTCACATAATCTTTCCAAATTTTTTTTTAAAGACTGAATCTATTCATGTACAACCTTGATTACTAATAGTTTATTTTAACTTGGGTATACCTATCTGGAATTAATATACGTCCTAACACTAAGAAAATGTGCAAAGAATGCATATTCTCTCAAAATATATTTTTTTACCAAAAAAATATAGATTTTTTTATCTTTTTGACCTACGAAGGAAGTGGATATAAATTCATTAATTGATTTATACGCACTCCCAATACATCTTATCTTGTAGTTTTTTTTTTTTGTTTTCTTTTACTTAGAATAGTATGCAAAATATCCTAATTTGCAAATAAATTCTGTAAAGCGAGTATTAAACATATCACATTTCTTTTAAAGTCTGAAAAAATCTAAATACCCTCTTCAAATATTAATTATATATGTAAATATGCAAGTTTCAACTAATATATTTGTATATTTTTTTTAATGTGAATACACCATTATTTTATATGTACTTGTCCCTACATTGTATGTACAGAGATAAATTCGAACCCGCGACCTCATATTCCATAGTAAATGTTTTTACCGCTGAACCAAGTCGGTCTTTCATAAAAATTATAATTACAATAGGATGGTGTGGTTGGAGATAGATTATTAACATATTGATAATAAAAAGATAAAATGAATAGATGCAATGCTAATGATGGTGGCAGGCAACAATGGTGGTTTGTAAGATTGGACGTCATTGTGGTGGTGCATTAATTAATATAACGAAAATAATAGAGTGAAAATTATAAGGTAACAAAAAAATGAAAATAAATATATATGTTTGGAATATTTTAAACCTTTCCGTAGAATGAAGTAAATTAATTTTGCACATTCAAATTAATTTTTTTTTAGGTTTCTTAGTTTTTAAAAGTGATGGCATTGGGATTGGAACACACGTCCAAATCTAATGACTAATATCAAATATACAAAAGTACAGGTTGGACCTGCGTTCATGGAAGGGTCCTCGAAACAGGGAAACACTTGGAGTGAAGGAGAGGGTTAGCGAGGGTACAAGCGTCATTTCTCAACGCCGGACGTTTAGTTAGTTGAAGAGAGGGGGAGACATTTGGTTATACAGTGAAAGGTTAAACGACCTCAGAATTTACACACGTACATACATAGATACGGTTCTGTATATGTAAACAATGAAAACAACCCTCAATTTACAACATTTACTGCTTTTCATCTACTCCCATAAATCACTACTGAGAGGGCTGACACACTGTTTGTTCATGAGCCTCCAGACCAAACAGAGAGTTTGGAATCGTCATTGTCTTTAAATCTCTCCGAAGGTGTTGGAAGTACAACTCGAATGTCTTGCCACGAACGATTCGATCAACGGGTTCACCATCTCGGGCCTCTCATCCTGAAAAATGGTTTACAGAGATCCTAATCATGTTTCTGTGATAACAGAGCGATGAGATTTGATATTATTCACTTGTTAGAATGCCAAATATCCACCTAAACCATACCCGTAACTACCACGGATGATAGCCTGGGCAGGACCACAGAATTTTGTGCATCCGCCCGACCCATGAGTCGGCATTTTGAGTACCCACCTGACCCAGGAGCCGGTTTTCTGAAATTTCAGAAACTCATCTACCCAGAGATGGGATTGAGTCCATCGGTGGTGGGAAACCGAGGGGGTGAGTTCCAGTTCGGTTTTTGACCAGAGATTACCGAGGAGGTGAAACCGAGGTCGGATATACAGAAAAACTCAGACACCCGACCAGTGGTTACCCCTAGTCATATGGTGCATATTTGCTCAGCCTCGGGATAGAGAGATGGGGGATACTCATACCCGAAAATTGTTGTTCCGTAAAGATGGTGTACTCATCGAAGAATTCCGGGTTACTAGATTTAGACAGTGACTTGAGAGAGAGAGAAAGAGACCTGGGGACAATGGCCGACGCCGGGAAGGACAACAAAGTCTTCAACGGTATCAAAATCGGCATAGGCACGTCCGAGCTCTATAGGTTCCCATGGATCTTTGTCTCCCCATCCAATTAAAACCGGACACTGCAATTTCAAACACACATAAGCTTCCATTCCAAGGAGGAACTAAAAAGCATTATATTTACAATTCCATTTTCCTTTTAAATTACGAGATATGTTAGCTTATTCCTTTGGTTCTCGTTTTGTCTGAAGCGTTTTTGCCAAATCTTTTATGTGGGGTGGGCACGGTCCGGTACCTGAGTTCTTGGGGTACCCGGTCTCGCCTCGGCCTTGCGAGACTCGGGTATCTAAATCTGTGAAATCCTACAAATCCTAGTTGACCATCAAATTTTAACCCGAGTGGACCAAAATGGCCTTTCTGGTCCCAGGGGTAAGATTGTCTTTTCACATGTCCAGCACCGCGGGTAATTGTCAAGCAACGGCAAAACCCACACCCAAACCCACAGTTCGGGTTCCTTGTTTCGTCCCACCTGCGCTCGGCCTCGTTAGCTGCCGAGTAACCGCATACCAGGTACTCGCAGGTTTGCGGTTAATGGGTATTAACGCCCACCCAGTGATCATTATCCATAAAATGTAATGTTGAGGCAGAAAGCATGAGTTGCAGAATGAAAACGAGAAAACAGAGAGACGAACCTGTACTAGTGGAAGCAATTCCTCAGGAAGCGGACCACCCGAGTAACAGATGAACTCAAGGAAGACGTCCACGGCGCCTGGTTCGAGTCCTGGACGTAGAATAGCCTCGACCAGCTCATCCGTCACTTGCGTTCTATCATGGTAACACTATTTTTTGCAATCCACAATGAAGAATTTGACAGTAAGATAACATCGTTTTCCAACAGAAATTACCGGCATTCTTGAAGAGAATTACCTGGCGGAGAATATTTCTTACGGACTCGGGCGTAGCAACGCTTTTGAAGAATAATTTTCCAACAGGAGAGTTCCTAAAAACGATATAATATGTGTAATTATTAGCAGAGTAACTACAGTTTCTATAGCTTAGCTTTGTATTTCTGATGTATAAGCACGTGTATAGGTGAATGTATATTCAAACAGGGTATTGCAGAGCGAATACACACAGCAGAAATTTAACCAACTTTCCATCCCCTGTTTTTCCTACCCTTCTGCTTCTTTCCTGAGCTTTCTCAGCACTTTCTCGGGATCCAAACACATTTTTCGTTCGGATCTAAGACAATTCAACACCAGAGATCCACAGATGAAGAAACAAAAGGCGGGTCTGCCCAATCGTACCTTAGCAAATTCTGGAAAGACCTGATGAACGGCTTTGCGATAAACGGCTGTTTCTTGATGTGAAGCATTCGGAGTGATATGTTCAAAAGCATAAGTCCTTTGCATATCTGTGGCTTACTAACCGCTGCCTGAAGACCAACAAGCCCTACATGGACATATCAATCTTTTCTTACATCCTAAACAACCAGAATTGTATGTTTTTTTTTTGTGTTCTCATAAGAAAAAAAAAACGGGGAGAGTTTAACGTGACAGTTACCTCCGATGGAGTTGCATATAAAAAAGGCTTCGTCTTTGACAACATCTAGACAGAAAT
This sequence comes from Tarenaya hassleriana, assembly GCF_000463585.1. Lineage (NCBI taxonomy): Eukaryota > Viridiplantae > Streptophyta > Magnoliopsida > Brassicales > Cleomaceae > Tarenaya > Tarenaya hassleriana. The sequence continues at coordinate 1,792,203 of NW_010965304.1, read as the reverse complement.
CATTGAGTTGGTCACCCCATGTCTCGAAGGTGTAAAAGGGTTTTCCTCCAAACTCACGAGGATTTGGTTTGCTCGAGTATCCATAACCAATAAGATCAATCGAGTATACCCTATGCGATTTCCCGAGAAAAGGAATATTCTTTCTCCAATGATCACTGAGAAAGAAAGAAAATGTGAGAACATCTACATATATCATAGATGAAAATGATGATAATGTCGAGATTACGGATCCTAAGAAAATACAATTTCCGAACTCTAAGCACCCATATGAACATAAGCTCGAAGCTTGTCAATAGATATAAACTTAGCTCAGAGTCTCAGACCGAGAAACGAGTGCCATGGTACCACCTTTTAGAATGTATATACGGTTTAGTCCGGATTGATTCGGTTTACATTGTATAAATACCAGTATTTGGTGATTGATTTGAACACAACACAGGGAGCTTCAGTTTCCTTTTATGAATTCTCTCTTCAATTTCAAAATGGTATAAACTGGATATACATTCTAATTCTACCATCTTCAATAGATATATATATATATATATATACACGAATGAGGAACACGGCAAATAAGAGAGAACTCAATGGAGAGATCAATGATCGTTTTAATACCTATGGCAAATAGTTGCCTGCTAATATGAAGCAAAAATGTTCAATGAGCTCGACCTGTTAGCACCGAAACCATGAACCAAGACCAATGCAGGTCCACTGTCCCCGGCACACTGATACCGTATCGAATAACCTCTCCAGTTCCATGTCCTGTAATGACCAACAAGGATTGAACCGTTGCAATAACAATCCCACATAACCATTATCCACTGTGTACCAACAAGAATCTCACATATCCATAAAAAGAAACCCTATCCAACTCTACCACCAATCATTCTTGCTAATTTGGGTTATGTTTTCTTGAACTATCAAAAAAACATAACTGCTGTTTTTTCACTTCAAACTAAGGATTCTAATCTGTCAAAAGGGAAAACATCAGAAACCCACAAGAAAAGGGTTCGAACAAATCTAAAAATGCTCGAACGACTAAATTTTCTAGTCTAATTTGGTCTCATACTCACAATAGATCTAATAATACATCAGACAGAAGCAGAAGCAGAAGCAGAAGCAGAAGCGGCATCGGTTACTCACAAGGTTCGAACTTGTGGCTCTTCAGACAAACTCTCCTCTCCGACCGGTGAACCTCCGACAGAAGAAGAAGCCTCGTCGGTGAGCGAAGAACATGAGACGAGCCCAACTGATCTGGACATTGGAAATCTGATAATGCTCGAACGAATCGCTGGTTTGACAACATGGGCCTCACTGAATCTGATCGAAGGAGTGTTCTTGCGAAGAAGGGTTCGTCGGGAGACGAAAAGCGAAGAGATTTCGAGACTTGAGAAGGATAGAGCGAGGGAACTACTGGTGGTCGCCATCGCCATGGATGGATCCTCTCGGTTTCAAAGCTTTGAAATTGAAGATTCTTCATCGACGACAATTTCTTGTTTCGCCTATAGTGATTTTAGAGTTCAAACGTTGCCAAGTGTTCCGCTTTGGACCAACGAGATTGAATTTGGACTCGAGCCCAGTTCACTGAAAATTATTATTGCTTTTTTATTTATAATTTCACCGATCGGTTTCCCTAATTTAAAATTGTCTAATTATCTTTGAAAAGTTTATTTTTGGTTAAATTATCTTTGAAAAGTTTTATTAGATCACTCGGTCGCTTTTCATTTTCAAGAAATCTAATTATAATTTCATTTTGATGAAAAATTATAATTACAAAGAAAAATATCCTAATTTGGATCGTTTTATCTCTTTTCAATTAAGAATTATGAATGTTTTTTCATGATAAAGAGAAACTTTTGCTTAACAATAAATAAAATCTTTCGACTATTTCGCCAATAGTTCGAAGATTTTTCAATATAAAATTTACAATTTGCTATTTAGTAGAGATGTTGCAAAAAAAAATGTCTAACTCCCATAATTTATCATGAAAAATCGTTCCATAGATCATCCTCATTGTTACAAGATCATTTTTTTTTAATAAAAACCGAACCGTCAAAATTTATGTGAAACCAAATTGGTTATTCTAACATTTTGATGAAATATTTAAAATTTTCATGGAACGGGATTGAGGGCAAAAGGGCATAGAAAAGATGGCATGTGTGAAAGGGTGCCTTGACAAAGAAGCAAAGTGTCTATTACATACCCTAGAAACCAAAACCCTAGCAGTTCAGAAGAAGATGAAGGAGATGACAATGAAGAGCAGAGCAAAAAAAAAGGACAGCAGAAGCGACAATGCCAAACGCTTCAAAACTGTTCAATTGATCTTCTCTGTGTTTGTGTCATCTGAAGGCCATATCACAGTTTCCATCAGCCGTTCCCTCATCAGTTCCAAGTTCTCATCTGATATCTGCTGGTAGATCTTTCCATGGTCGCATTTCTGCAAAACCCGAGCCAGAAAAAAACGGAGTTTAAGACGGATTCTAGATTCCCAAGAGATTGGAAGTTGGATCGCGAAGATCACGGGAGGAATACCTTGATCCACTTGCTGTATAAGTGGAGACGAGTGATCATCACTCTTTCTGCCAGCTCCTGCCTCTCCTACAAGTAGTAGAGAAATGATAAAAGAAATTCATTGTTATGAATGCTATATTCATACATCAAGACAAAAAAGTAATCTGAACCCGAGATGTTGATCGAAAAAAGATATCTTTCCTTCCCCTAGCGACGAAATTCCATCCAAGAATATATGTTCCAGTATTTTTTTTTCAGGTGTTCATTGGATATGGTTTTTATCAACATCTTTGTTTGGGATCGACCGTAGGAATTCTTTATTTCCATTCATTCCGATTTTGGGTTAAATCTTTGAAGATTTGTAATCACTTCAAATTATTACTAATGATCCGTTTCCAAGGATATGGCTCTTATCATTATCAGAAAGGAGAATCAAAGGCATCAAAACCGAAAACCGATTAAATCTCTAACTAGGGCAATAAACCAAACATGTTTGTTGCCCCGAATACATTGAATACCTTGCCTAGGGAGCGGAGGAAACGCTTGCCATCGATTTCGGTTGGTTTGTTCACTACAAGGAAACTGTCATCAAGAGAATAAACATAAGAAGAGGCTGTTTATAAGACAGTATTAAGGCCAATATTTCATAGTTCTGTTACCAACTCCAAGTTAAAGGCACTAAAGCCGATATGTGAAACTGAAAACATTCACAAACAGAAAAGGCAAAGACTCGAGGGGTTCGATGCCAAAGAAAAAACTTACTTATAAAACCACGTATACGAAGGAGGGTTCATCTCATAGAGCTGGTTAAGAACCGTCCTCACAGCTTTGTACGTGAAATAATTGAGAATTTGCTGCAGAAAAAAGAAGAAGAAGAAATTCATTAAGAAAAAAAAACGAACAACCACAACACAAAATTTCAAGAACTTCATATACTTTGTCCTTTCACAGTACAGAAGTCAACCAATCATTAATGCAGATATAGATATATATATATATGTATGTATGTGTTTATATATAACTCCTTCCACAGAAATACTTGTAGATCAGATTACATATAGAAGAAAATTCACTTGCATTACTTAATACTTAGAGGTATCAACAATGGAAGATCACTCTTGGTATTTCACCTGTCAATTCAGTTTAGCCCTAAAGCTAAGGCACCTATCAAGAATCAGCAAACTTATCATGTCTTAAACACAGCCTAAGACTCAAAACTAATGTCTAATGCAACATTAACATATCAAAGGGTATCGATGAACACGAAAACAGAGCCCCAACACATGAAACCAGAGCATCAATGAGCAAGTAAAAGAAGAGAATCTCACCGCTTTGACATCATCAAAGCTGTCTTCGTATTGGCCAGCAAGCTCACTAACAACCACAAGCCTCTTGTTCTTGCTCTGTTGCTTCCTCGAGCTTCTCCGATTGGAAGAAAAAACCGATATTCGTTTCGAAAACCTCAATCCCACGCTAGAATCGATAAAAGAGCCTCTTAGTTCGAGATTTCTTGCCCTAACAAGATTTTTCTTCTTCATGGAGCTCCTAATTTGACCAGTCTTATGAGCATCCAGACATGAACATGGACTTGTCGCTGAGTCCATCACCGATGAACCAACCACCGACAAAGCACCACCCACCATCACTGCCCCAAATCTTTTTTTTTTTCTGACAAGACCCAGATCGAGATTCGAGTCTGATTAGCTTTTTCCCCAAAATTCAGACGATAATCCAAGGAATCAAGCGATTCCCAGCCGAAGAGGAATATCAACGAACACTTGGTGGGTATCCAAGCAATGGAAGATTAACAAACACTTGAAATCTGGGCAAATCAATGTGAATGAGAAAAGCTCGTCTTCTATGACAAAACAAGGACAACATTTTTAGGGTAGTCAGATGGTTGGCGAAGGATCGTTGAATCCTAACCAGAAAAAATTCGAGAGGTCTGAAATTTCCCAATCGACATAAGCGAAGACAAATTTGGAAAGCGCTTCGGCTTTACGTGGAAGGTGTGGCAGTGTATTTCCCTGTCGTCTTGTGAGAATCTTCTTGCATGTGGTTACGTGGTCTAACAAAAAACATACAATTTGACAGCGGAATCAGCGGTAACTACTTGCAAGATTCCAACTTTATGGCCCTTCAGACAAACCCATCGAACATGGCGACGAACCCAATTGAAAAACACATCGAAAATCGATAAAACTGACAGTTTGAGACTGTGGGTCTTTCGCTGAAATTGAGTATAGAAACGTCCTTGAGATTTGCCATGGGCAGCCATGGATTTGCAGTTTGAAAGCTTCGAACTCTGAGACTTTCAGTTATTTCGAGTGTGAATAGACGAAGGCTACCAGATGATATATATACCCTTTTGTCCAATCGATGGCGCCCTAGTTTCTAATTTTAGATATTATAAAAGTAGAAAAACAACAATTATCACGAACGATTTTCCACGAGTTATATTAGATAATTCATCGAAGTCTTTTGATTCTGATACAAAATCTCGTAATAATACATATGAACAGGAAAGGGGGAAAAACATGATGACTTCACTGCATCTTAACTATGTCTATGTCTCGAGCCACGTCAATGTCCCAACGATCAATAACCTGCCCGGCAATTCTCCAGCCGACGGCGCCAGATACGTTATTTTCTTCCTCTGCACGTCGACTTCGGTGACATACACAAATCCAGCAACATTGCTGCAAGAAACAGATACCAGTCCCAGAAGCAAACGCAACGGTAAGAATAATTCTTCCCGATCAATTTTTCATTTTCATGCCCTTCGATGCGAATGATATGATTATAGAAACGGGTTCAAAGCCCTATTGAAAAGGGATTAATTACCTCGATATTATTTGGTCGGGTTCTTGAGCATAAGAGATGGCAAGAACGGTATGTAGCAGGTCTCGGTCGATGTTTACTGGCGCTATCCTCAACGGGTTGGAAACCGGGTCAGAGCCTATTGGAAGGGCGGATCTAGGAGCCTGTGGGCCGCCACCGATACGGTAGACTTGTATATGGTTGAAATCGGAGGTATGGGCATGCGGGGAGAGATCGTTGGTAAGGCCGTAGAAGTATTCCTGAGAATCAAAGGCGAGAACAGAGCGTGAATTGGAAAGGACGTGAAAGCGGCAATAGATTAGATGCAAAAATTTGGAAAAATTTTGTTACCCGAATCCTATAACTCCTTGATTTTTGACGAACTTTCACATTCCTGGAGACGACTCCACCGGATCTTTGAAGCTTAACGACATCCACATTACCCTTTGTTTTCAGAACATCCTTGAGCATGCTGAAGAGTTTTTCCTGACAACGGAAGAGCAAATGATCAAAAAGAACAATGAAGGGAAGAACTAGAACAGCAGAGGAAACTGGTATGGAATGAAAAGGACTTAGAGTTTAATGCAAGTTTCTTTTCGGTTTTAGCTTCAACAAAGCAGATTTGGAAATAATAATGCATACCTGACCCAATACAAGAACAACAGAGACACTGAAGGTCTCAATGGCATGGAGAAGCAGCTGCGAGATAAACATGGAGACCGATTCAGGGAATTTAACATTAATATGGCTAAAGTTTCTCTAGGAAAATGCAAGTAACTAGAATGTAACCTCATAACCAACACCCTCGATCCATCCCATCGTGTTGATCACCATTCCGGAAGCTTGGGATTCAGCATTTCTGCTAATCTGTTTCTCCAGCACTTGGGCAAGCTCTTTGACAAGAGCTTTGTACAGTTCAACATTGTTACTGCAAGCATCATAAATAAAGTTCAAACATAAGTTCAAGATGATATGTTGCAACACTGAGACGCGGCGAATAAAAATTTAAAATGAGTTACCTCGGTGTTGTGTGGCCATAGTAATACACGAGCGACATATCCAGAGGAATTCCTTCAACCGGGTCTATTGGCATCTCAATAGGAGAAGCAGCAATACAACCGGGTATTGTTATTGAGCCTTGGCCAACATCGAGATCCACAAAGGTAGGCTTTGAGCCCCGTTTAGCAGCCCAACTAAGAAGCATCTTTGCCAATGTGCTTTTCCCCGAGTCTGTAGGCCCCACTACTATAACCCGTGGTCCCTACGTCAAACAAATTCGCAGCTACGTGTTTAGGGCTAGTACTAAACTCGGCATTGAAATTACATAACAGAAAACAACGGTTCAGCTCATTCATTATGAAGAGGAGGAAGTACTTGGGAAGATTCTGAATCATTGGATGATGAATCTTTGGCACGCCGTCTTCGGGCATCTAGAATGGCATGGACATTGACATAGCTGACCATGGGTGTCTGATAACCATGATGTTATTGCTGTAAGAATTGAATTCCAAATTTATTATCTAAAATAAAATGGAGATAAGACCAAACCATACCTCATCTGCCGTATAGTCTGTTTCTGTGGGACCATCCATCTCTATTGTAGCTCCATACCAAGTGAAAACCTGAATATCCAACACATGTTCTTCAGCATTTAGTAGAGATGTTGCAAAAAAAAATGTCTAACTCCCATAATTTATCATGAAAAATCGTTCCATAGATCATCCTCCAACAAAACATACAGAAGGATCTCACATTAACGCAAGATGATAAACACCCGTGTTCTAATGCTGATCTGTCTGTCTAAGCAAAAATCTGATAAAATCTCAACATGACAATTTCATTGGCAACAACTAACATTCTCTTCAAACAACAGATTCTTTCCGAGAAGGATGGATCTTTCTACAACCAAACCCAGAAACAATCAAAGGATGGAGACCAAAAGGTTGAAACTTTGATTAGCGCATCCCAGAAATTAGCCACAATTCAAACCCAATACCAGTACAAAAAATAACAGCAATTGAAGAACCAATCTAAATAAATTATAAAACTATGCCACAAATAAGCTCAAAGCACACAGAACAAGAAAAAAATCAAATTTTGTCTAATACAAAGTCAAAATAAAGAGAAACAATTGCAATACATCAGACATGCCAACAATTCTTAAAACAAAAAATCCCATAAGCACTGAATTGGTAAGACTTACAGCGAATTTCAGCCGAGGAGGGAAGGTGAGCCAGATTTCCGGTGGAAGCTCAGAGCCAAAGATCTCTGCCGTACCATTGAGCACACGTAGCCTGAGAGGGGCATTGTTGGATACTTCAATTCTAAGCTCGCTTTCTTTATCTAATGTCACCTGTTTTAACTGAGAACTAGCACTGCTCATAGCTGCTGAATTCGTCGATGGACCACCATAGGCCATTGTGTCTCCCCTGCAGGAAAAGTCGGTCACTTTCGCCTCAAAAGCCACAGACTTGACTCTGCCAGAGAAAATAGAGAGACAAAAATTAGATTAGACACAGAGTTCTGTTTTACTTTCTTTGTTTTATGTTGTCTTGCAAGGTATATAAACTTACATATGTAAACATCAGCCTAAAGAAAAAGGAAATGCGGTCCTGTAAAAACTGGGAGATGAAGGGTATGATTAAAAAAAAAATACGAGTTATAGATGAAATTTAGTAGTGTTAGAGCCTTAACTCGTCGATAACCCGAAAATGTCACGGATCACGAGTTTTGGAATTCGGGACTAATAACATAATATCAGATACCAAACCCAATGGATAACTCTGCAGAATTATACCTCTCTTCCATATATATTCCAATACCCAGATTGAAGCCATTCTCATAATTGAGCATTAGATTCCCAAGAGCGGAAAGTCTAAGCACTCGGTACTCGCACAACCTCGATCAATCAATCCTTTTTATACCAAAAGACTCCATTTTTTATCCAGTGCATACGATGGATAACTCAACTGAAAACTGAGCTTTTCCAAATACACATAAGAACAGCATGAACTGTGGAGACAAATCATTAAGAGTTTGATGTTATGATGTCAAACTGCTGCTTTTTGTAAATCATTAAATAAAGTGACACCGATAATCCAATATGCTGGGAATTTCAATAGCGAAGCAACTTAAACCCTAAATTAGAGGAAAACAAACGAAAACTACTGACAAATCATCTTCCAAAGCAAGACATGAACCCAAAAACTAAGAAACCCAGTTCGAAACCCAGCAACTAAACTCATTTCTGAATTTCATAGAATCTTCCATTGTCCGAAATTCATCATAGCAGAAGAAGCCCAAGAAACAGAAATTCCAAGAAGCTCCTAGATTCGCAGCAGGTCGAAGCAGAGAGGCAACACATATCTAAGACTGAGACAGATCAGGTAAGGGAGAGAGATGGAGAGAGAGAGAGAGAGCTCACATGAACCATAAAGGGAAGCGGCGGCGATGACGACGGACGAGAGAGAAAAAGAAAAGAAGTGCCTTTTATTTTTGGGGCAATTACTTACCAGAGAAAAACTTTTTAAATATAAAAGGTTTAAAAACACTTTTGAAATCTATAAATTAAATTGTTGTAATTATATATAAAATGTTGTAATTGTATAGCAAATTATGTGGATTTATTTCGCTAATTATGTTCATAAAACAATATAATGCCAAGATCCTCTCTTTTTTTCGTGTATCGCTGAAATTAAGGCCACAACATTCATTTGCCTCTGTAATTGGTCAACCAGACAAGCTGAGGCGAACGCTCGATTCCTCCACCGAGATCATCAATGGCGAAGAAAGCCATTGACCCAACTTCGATGACCAGAAACGAAACCCTAGTTTTGAAATACGCCGTGATCTCACGAATTCTCGTTCTGGGTCTGACCCTTTTGTGGCGTAGCTTCCTCGAACCGTACGACACCTCCGCCGCCGTCGACCCGCCTTGCCTCCGCCCCAACGAGATCGCCGGAGATTATCCTCCGCCGAAGTTTGCGGCGGCGGCGAAGATCCTCGAAAACGGCATCGTTTGGGACAGTGTGTATTTCGTTCGCATCGCTCAGTGCGGATATGAGTACGAGCAGACTTACGCCTTCTTGCCTCTGCTTCCGTTCTGCATCTCGGTTTTGTCCCGTTCAGGTTTCAAATTCGATCGATTTCCGCACTTTCTTTTTAAATTTCTTACTATTTTCTCGGATTGTGATTGATGAGAAAATGGGTTCTTCTGGTTTTTCAGTTTTTGCGCCTTTGGTTCCTGTGATCGGACTCAGAGCTGTCATGGCGTTGTGTGGTTATGTTGTCAGCAACTTGGCGTTCTTACTTGCAGCAATTTATCTATTCAGGTATTCTTGATGTTATTGCATTGTTCGATCTCCCATTTTTTCCTTGAAATCTCTTTGCTTCCATTGATTATGTGTTCGAAAGCTGCAATTTTTAACATGAAAATTCGACATTGGAATGGCTTACCATTGAAATGCATTATCCTTTGGTTGCTGTGAAATGGTTCTGACTATGTAAATATGAAATCAATCGTATTTCAGTGGAAATTGTCATGAGGCCATGATTCTTGATCATCTTTGTTGAGGAGTGTTGTATTTAGACAGCAGTTAAAAGTTGTAGTATATGTGTCAGTAACTGATGTTTTGTTTGTTGCTTTCGGTTTAGAAATGTCTTACGCCAGTCCTTGCTAACAGGCTTTCAGTTATTATCTTGAAGGACCCTGAAGCGGCATTAAGAGCCTCGATCTTGTTCTGTTTCAACCCAGCTTCCATATTTTATTCATCAATGTAATGTACTCAAGCAATGTTCTCAATTCATTTTCTGAATTTTTATAGAAAGTACATAATCATCGGACTATGAACCGGAATATTTCTTTGTGATTGTCAGATACTCGGAAAGTTTATATGCTCTCTTTTCAATCGGAGGAGTGTATCATCTAATATCCGGTACCAGCAGTATAGCCGTTTTTTGGTTCGCTCTCTCTGGCTTTGCAAGGTCCAACGGAGTTCTTAATGCTGGTTATATCTGTTTCCGGACGATGCATCGAGCATATGATGCTCTGTATATGAAAAGGCGTATTCATGTGAGTAATGCTCTCGAGAAATATTAATTTTTATAAGTAATCATGGGTTTATGATTTTAGTAACTTTTTAAGTTCTGCTACTTGGTCTGGTGGTGCAATCTATTGAATATCGAAACTCGTATCTTTAATACCCTTTGTAATTTTTTTTCTCTCGACTAGTTGGTTGTGCAGGTTGTTATAACTGGGTTTCTTCAATGTGTATGCATTTGTCTTCCTTTCGTCGCTTTTCAAGCATATGGATATTATAACATCTGCCATGGACGTAACCGAGATGAAGTTAGGCCTTGGTGCAAAGCAAGGGTGCCTCTTCTGTACAATTTCATTCAAAGTCATTATTGGTATGTTTGAAGAGAAATACTTTCTTCTTTTTGACGTTGGGTTTTCAGCATTACCTTCTTGCATTGACGATGCTCATTTTGACAGGGGAGTAGGTTTTCTTAGGTACTTCCAATTCAAACAGCTCCCAAATTTTCTTCTCGCGTCCCCAATTCTATCGCTTGCTGTCTGCTCGATATTGAGTTATGTGAAGTCACGGCCTGAGCTCTTCCTTTCGTTGGGTTTTCAAGCTTCCAATGAAGAGAAGAGATCTACATCAAGGCTTTTCTATCTGGAGGATATTGCTGAATCTGAAGTTACCCGATCTCCTGGGAAAACTTCGTCAAATATGGGTACTTTTTTTTCATTTCTATGGGGGTTCTGAAAGATATTACTTTCCAAGATCTCGTCTTCGAGCTTGTCATTTTGCTGTATCATGTTTTTTTGTAAGGATCAAATTGATGGATCTTTTTAATTATATTGAGTAGGGAATCACGATATTAGGCAGCGAAAGCCTAGCAGAGCGAGGGATGCGCCTGCAGAACCCAAAGCACCCGAAAATTTCGGCTTTTTATCAGCTGCTGTTTTCCCATTTGTCGTACACTTGGGTTTATTGACGGCCACGGCTTTCTTCGTCATGCATGTGCAGGTTAACTCCTCCTCGAACTCCTTTCTTTGCTTTGCAAAATCTGTTACCTGGTTTTGCTTCTGCCTAAATGGCAGAATATCGGGCTTTTCTGTTTCACATTTAGAAATATAGCTTACTTCCCGATAATGTATCGGGAATTTCCTAGAAAAACTCTCTAGTAGAACTGCAAATCGTTGGATTCTGTCTAAAGAACGTAAGAGTGGATATAAATATCGAATGTTTTAAAAATTCTCTGCGGTGTTTTTGCAGGTTGCAACACGGTTCTTGTCAGCAAGCCCTCCTCTTTACTGGTTCGCCTCGTATTTGATGGCGGCTCCTAAACATCGAAGATGGGGTTACATGATATGGACATATTGTGCAGCGTATATCCTTCTCGGCAGTCTCCTCTTCTCAAACTTCTACCCGTTCACGTGACGGGAATGGAGATTAGACTCGAGAAAAATGTTAAGCTTTCAGGTAACTTGCTCAGCTTTATCATTCACCTTTCCCTTCCATCTTCACAAGATCACACTGAATAATCCGAGCTTTTTTGCAAAACCCTAAACTCTAAACCCTAAACCGGGAGATAACCCGAGAGGTCGTTCTCCATTATCCCGACCTTGAGACCTGAGTCTTCGGAAAACTGTGGCGGTGTATCTGGTTAAATGTTTAGCCATTGTTTTGTTCTCTTCAGCTGAGGTTAGAACATGTTCTATGGCTGTCTGTATCAATGATGTTTCTGGGGGGGAAAATTACTTGATGTAGTAATTCTTATGCTTTTCTAATGTTATATTTTTTAAAATATTTTAGAATATACAATTATTAATGTGTGTATTGGATTTGGTGATTTTAGTTATTGGAGGATTTTGTGGAGGTTTCTAAATAAATAACAATTCAGTAAATTTCATAAACTACAAAAATTTAGAAAAGTAATCCAAAATTATAAATTTGCATTTATGCTCTTTAAATTTCTTAAAAAGAATTGCTGCTTTCTTTAGCTTATTGGCCTGGGGTTGCTATTATGGCATTACCAAGTCACGAGTTCGAAAAGCGGCATTGACGTTGGCCATTGTTGTTGTTGTTCTGTTCTCTCGCAAAAGAGGTATTTTAAAATACCTTATTTTTATTTTTAAATACAAAGAAAATTATTAATTTTATTTTTGTAAAATAAAATTTGAAATATAAATACACACACACACAACAACAACGAACGTCGTTTTTTTAAATATAAGCAAGGGCATGTATACTATAGGAAAATGCTTCGTATGATAGTGCTAGTGAAAAAAGGAAATGAATAAACATTTTTTAAAAAAAAATAAGTAAATTGATGTCAATAATTTTTTAAAAATTTTAAATAGCCTTTTTAAACTGAATATCATTATAACTGCACATATAATTCACAGATTGTTAAAGAGAATTGACTAAAAAATCATGAATTTAAAAAAAAAAAACATTATATAAAATTATAAATATTAATATATCTCCACATATATATTAATTTTACAAATTTTGTAACTTTCATATAAAATTATATAAAAAAAATATAAATGTTGTGGAAGTATGATATGATTAAAATATAATTTTATATGAAACTTTTGAAAGGTGGTTGAATTTTTAGGCAATTCACCCTAATTTTTAATATCAATTCAATGTATCATCTTCATCTGTTGCCCTGCCAAAACGAAAACCCTCGTAAGCCGAAAGGATAAAGCAACTGGCATCGACATTAAACGCACCGTTTTGGCGCTCTCTTTCTTCTTCGGCGACTCTGCCAAACCCTAGGATCTCTCTCTCTCTCTCTCTCTCTCTCTCTCTCTCTCTCTCTCTCTCCCCCTTCGGTTGCTGTGGAATCCAGGTAACTGAGAGAACTATTACAGTATAGATTTAGTTAGGGTTTTCAATTCTGAATTCAGAAGCGTTGATAAATGTTGTTCTACCGCTGCAAACTAGACCTTGGTTGTTCTTTTTTGAACCATTTTCTGGGTTATTTTCTTCTTCGAAGATTCTTTGCGTGGGAAAGGCCAAATGCTTGTGTAAAAATCTACCATTTAACTATCTGCTGAGTTTACCCATTTGATTGATTGTAATCAGATCCATGTTTTCCGGGTTTCCGATACTCGTGATGTTGATCGGATTCTGTTTAGTCCTTCGTCAAAGAATTACGCTTTCTGGGTTTAGGGTTTAAGGTAGTTAAGTCTTTGTTTGTCTGTTCATTGCATTGCGTTTGACATTTGTACTAATACATCCCTTATCCTTAAGATTGATACCTCATCACGAAACATGATGGAAGATTGCGATGGGTTCTTATGAAGTTTCGATTGGTAATGTTTTTTTTTTGGGCTTTGTGTGGCAGGCATTTGAAGCAAGGAGTGAATAAGTAGACTAGCCTGGTGTTTTCCATTTCAGCCTTAGAAGACAAAAGATGTCTTCTACTGCATCTACTAGCGGTGTGAAGTTCTCGATGTTTGGTGCAAAGTCTGGATTCGTTATTCCTAAAAACAAGTTATCTGGTTCACTCGTTCCAACATTCCAAGGCGGGAAAACCCAGGGAGGTGGAAATGCAGGGAATGAGCATAACACAAAGCAGGAACAAAGAAAAACTAAATGGGGACCTGATCTTACACAAGATACATCAGTTAAGAAGGGAAGGGCTTTGGCTTACCAGGTACACTTGGACAATGGCTCGTGTACTTTTGGCTAAAATATCACTTCAAATTTTGCTTCATTCATCCAAAATGCTTCGGTATAAATATGCATAGACATGGAGTGGATGAGTAATGACGTGATATTTTGTTATGGTATGGTGGTTCTTTGAGTTCTATTCGGTTGTTAACTTAAGGCAATGGTCATCGTAAGCTTTTTCATTTGGATGGTTTCCCATGGATAAGTACCTCTTACACACCCACTGTAGTTGCTGAAACTAAATGTTATGTTGAAGTGTGACTGCTTCTAGGTCTAGCCCTAGTATCGGCGACAAGATATTATAAATTATAAGTTTCCTGTTACACATTTGGTACTAAACTCTAAGTGGCATCTATATGAATGGCTCAAAATGGAAACTTCCCATGCCAGGTACTTTTAAGTGATATACTACCTGTTTGGTGGTACCAATTTTGAGCAGAAACGTGTGTATCAAATCACACAGCAATTGGAATCTGGAACTCTTGAAGTGGAGACTAGTCGAGCTTCAGCTTTAGCCTCACAAAATACTGCTGGTAGGTCATTGGATTCACAGAACAATGATGAGGTCAGTGATATTCTATACCTTTTATTTTCATTTTTGGCTTCAATTCTCTAGTTGGCTAAGCCAAGTATTTATTATCTACTATTTGGATTTGCGGACCCAGATGGTGGAACACTTGGAGTTAGAAAGGCGTGAAGCCATTGGTATGCTCTGTAAATTTTTGCAACTGAATTCTCCTCCTTCACTGTATTCATTTTTCTCTGTAGCTTTGACTGACATTCTAGTCGCTTCACTTCTAGGTGAGATACTCAAGTTGAATCCAAGGTACAAGGCTCCACCAGATTATAAGCCTTTGATGAGAGAAGCTAGAGTTCCAATTCCGGTAAGCCCTTTGAGAGGTGGTCATTTAGTTACTTCTCCAAATCTTAACCTTTCCTGATTAGTTCAGGAAGAATCATATTGATATGGTTTGAAGATAGTTCATGCTATATCTTGAGAGAGATATCGGAACTGAAGTCAAACAGAGGAAAGGCATTGCGATTTCCGTTTGAAACCTTGTCAAGAATGGCAACACTTTCTGTTGTTGTTCAAGCTTAGCTTTTAGTGTAACTGTTTTTATAGCTTATTACCTGAACTCAAACCGGTCATTTTTTATTTTTATTTTTTGTAGATTTGTGACAAATCAATTTTTTGTATAGTCTGATATGAATCATATGATACGAATCTGTATATTTTCAGGTTAAAGAACATCCTGATTTCAACTTTCTAAATCTCATATTTGGTTCCCAGGGTGAGACCCAGAAGCGGCTTGAAAAAGTAATTCTGTATATATCATCATTATATCCTTCTGGAGTTCTTCAATTTGATGCTTTACGGGTTTTTTTTTTAAATGGGAATAGGAAACCGGAGCCAAAATTCAGATTTTTGGTGCTAAGACAGGTGGAGAGAAGGTAATTATTGAATTAGACTACTGTATTCATCACAAGTGTTCTCGTGCTTACTTGATATTATTGCTTAGCCTCAAATTTTACAAGTTTCAGTATTTGTGTTTTCATCAGAGCTTTCTTTCATCATGCAGGTTGAAATCTCTTCTACTGGTGGGAATGAGATCCAGACTGCATGGGAAGAATTATACTTTAAAATATCTGCTGACACTTATGAAAAGGTTGATGCAGCTATTACTGTAATTGAGCTGCTAATCACTTCGGTGTCGGTGAGTTTCACATTCACTAAACTTTTATAAGAAAGCTATATTTACGGTATGACATTTATCGTTCAAAGCTTTTGTTTCCGACATGATTCTCAGGGATGGCATAATCGATTATATACTTCTCGTGTA
>NW_010965304.1:1771907-1775979 GCF_000463585.1 Tarenaya hassleriana | reverse complement strand
GGGAAATCTAGAAGCTGGTGGTGGTGCTTCGGCTTCTGGACCAAAGGATAGTTCAAGCATTCCGGACAACACCAACGGTACAGCCATAGATGCGGGTTCTGCAAATCCGGTAGGTGGTTGTCTAGAAATTCCCCAATTTCAACAGTATGGTACGTTGGCTACAAACCAGACTCCAGCTTATCCACCACTTGATTCCTCTGCTCCAATTCTCGGAAATCCAATCCCGGGACGAGAACAGGCAGCCAATTCATTGAACCAGGCTCCCTTTTCGGGTCAGCAACCAAGTCCAGCTGGTCAGAACCAGGCTCCAATTCGATCACCCATGCAAGTCCCTCGTGCACCAGAGCTGATCTCTGTTGGCTTTTCCGGTCCACCAAGGACTATCCCAGTGCCCAGTCCACAGGCTTCCTTAGCTCAACCTGGTTTTATGGGTCCGCTTATGTTTTCTGGCAATCAAGCTCAGCCAATGGGACCACAGTCTATGATTATGAGGCAGTCAGCACCATCATCAGCCCTTCAATCTGTACCTAGCATCGGGTTTAGACCAAGACCTTTACCGGACATCATTTCAAGCAACTCCGGCCAATTGGGACGGCCTCTGGCTCCTAACTTCAGGCCTCATCAATCGGGTATCGAGCAAACATCCTTTTCTTTTTCCTCTGGTATCTCCTTCAATCATCAGGTTGAATATCCCTCTGGTGGTTCTCTGCGCCCAATGGCGGTATCTTTACCGGGTGGCAGGCCTTCGGGTCCCATCCCTGTTAATATCCCGAGTTTTCCTTCCATAAACCAGTCCACAAATGCACCTCCAAGGCCACTGCAAGGAGATTTCACTTTCCAACCTCAGCAGCCAAACATTGTCCGCACCCCGCAAGGCGCTCAATTCCCTCGCCCGACCTTTCAACCCGCGGCGGTCAATTTAGAGCCTCAACCTTTCATGCAGGGTTTTGCAAGACCGCAACACTTTGGCAGGCCAGTTGATCAACCGCCGAGTCACTTGCCTCGTTTGTTTCACGGTAACCCAAGATCTCCGAATTTGCAAAGCTTTGGACCTCAGGTTTTGCAGATGAGACCGGGAAACTTTCTTCCGGGAGCCCAATTTCCCGACCTTTCTGCACCTCTTCCACCGAGACCAGTTTTCAGGGGTGATAACCCGATACCAGGTGGGTGGCCACAAAACCACCAGCGGTTCAACACAGGCAGGCATCAGGTTTACGACCCGTTTTCACCTACGGATGGCTAAACCCCGAGATCATGGAATGGACGGATGAAACGAAGCTCTATGATGCCATTGCCACAGTTGGAAATCGTCTGAGGATGTCACTGCATTATGGTTGTTTTCAGTGCAGGCTTTAATCAGCGGCTACATATTCTTCATTAGGGTACTTTGGTGGTGTTACGGATTGTCAAAGGAGGCATTATAATGTTCTATCTACTTTTTCATAGATGCAAAAGAAATCTGTGTTTGTGTCTAAGATTGAAGAGATTATCTGATTTATCTGATTTATTGTGCATCTTGTAGATCTGTGTTCTCACGCTTTCCTGTCATGGAGGTTTTAGATTCTGAAAACAAGGCTAAATCATAAATGTTGAATGGGGTTGAGACAGAATAGAATGACTGTCCAGGTAAACCGGAGCAAAGGATCCCGATTTCTGGATATCGGATCCAATCTGTGAATCGGATATCTAAACCCGACTATTCATCCACCGATGAGATGAGATGAGTTCGGATCCGATGCCATCGAGAATCTGACCTTTGGGTCTAGCTCTGTCACCTCCCTTCGTCGTCGTCTCTCGCGTCTTGCCTTGCTTCACCCTTCTCCACTTTTCGGGTACGTCTCTTCGCTTCTCTCCCCTCGTCTTGCTTATCGTGGATATCTCCATGTCGGTTGGATCTGTGGGCGGTTGGATCATCCACAGATATCCGAGTATTCGAGACATCATGGATATCCAAACCGTATAGATCCGACGACAGACTCTAGATCTACAAACTTCAGGTTCGAGTTCGGGTTCAGGGTCGAATACCTTCAAATCTTGGAATGCGGACCTGTATCCCTGATATTCTTTTGAGCAGATTTTCACCTTTTCAAGACAAGACAGGAACAGACTATCTTCTAAGATGTAACTCAGAACCTGTGTTTTTGGGATTAAATTTCAAAACCTTAAAAAGAGTAAGTATCAGAGACTAACACTTTGACGACATGGAGACTTTGAGAGAAAGGTCTGTCATAAAAACGGAACGTGCATTATGTACATATCCATGATTATTAAAACACAGGACAACAGTTAAAGCTCAAACTCTTTGAACAGGTAGCTTCAAATGTTGGGGCCTGACCTAAGTACCCTCTCGAGCTTCTCGGCCTTAACGTAATCGTTTTCCGTTAACGGGCCGGCTGGGAACGGTGTGATCTCTACGATCAAATGTGGTGTTGGAAGCTCGTCAAAAAGAGCTCTCACGTTGTTGCAACATACGCTCTCCCCATGTGCGCTCTCCCTCCGGATTTGGCATCCCTGCAACCATTCAACACTTCTTTTAAAAAGTTTCTTCTACCAAAAAAAAAAGCTGAAACCTTTCGAAAAAACTGACGTTTCCATCTCCATTGCTTGATATATATGTGATACGTACATAATTGGGTAAGGAGCCATTAGATAAAGGAAGCAGAGATATATGCAAAAGATACAATGGGTTGAAAGTAGACGAGAATAGATGGGAAGAAATATGCCTTCTGTGTTGTTGCAACCCCGTGAATGAGTCTAACCCGATCATTTAACCGAGTATCTTTATTCATAAGAATAGTAACTCGAAATGATGAAAACGATGAACAGTAAAAAATGACATTTAAAATCTCTCCAAGCAATTTTCAACTAACAATCTCACCAATCATACTCATCTAACACCAGTTTTATTCGACAAACCATTAAAGAAAAGAGATCAAGAAAATCTGCTAACGTTCATCATTTAGGGGGCGATACCTTGTGGGAAGTAGCATCTCTGAAGTGGTCATCGTCCGAGAGAAGGGAAGCAATGGCTTTGAGAAGACGTTTTCCCTCGGATTTGGACGGAATCCTATAGTTCCTTCTGAGTGTTCCCTTTGTCGTCGGGTGCCATTTGCTCACGAGTTTCCTCTTATCGGCCGCGTCCCTCTCTGATCACATTACAAGATATTGAAAATCAATTCCCAAAAGGAGACATCACTATTGAAACATAGCCATTGAGACAAGAAGCAAAGAGCTTTTATATCAACAACAATGGAGAACTGCAGATATTAGATATGGAAGTAACAGAGAAGAATGGAAAAGATTGGCCAACCTGGTTTGCCCCGTATATTCTCGAGCCACTTGGAGAAACCTAAATCACCATCATCTTCAACACTAATACCACCAGTTTCCAACCCTAAAATTTACCAATCACAGGCAGCAACAACAAGGAAAACTAAGAAGCTTTTCCTTGAGAACCAAAGGGAAAAGGGAAAAGGGAAGAGAACCCAAACAAGAATCTACACAAAATAAGTTCGATCTACCAAACTGTTGTATGATTCTCAAGCAAATCATCCATCAAATACCCTAATGGATCAAACAGGCATGTGGATACCAGAAACGATTGGGTTGGACTTGGACCCAGCCAACCCAGCTTTCAAAAGGGCATAGAAGACGCAAATCCGACCAGCCCACAAGACAGGGCTCTCGAGCAGAGAAGCACGAACAGACCCATCGGAAATTTTCTTGGATTTCCTCGTCAGAAGAAGAAATCTGTGAAGGGTTATCCTGGGATCTGCTCCAAATCCAGGAAGGAGTGATTTCTGGAGAAGATAATGAGAGGGTTTGACGAAATTGGAGAAATTAGGTATAGATTGGGATGGGAAGCAGGAGTAGGAGAGTGAAGTGGTTTGAACCAGAGAGAGTGGCATTTCTTCTTTGATCCGATCTGTAGTAAAAACCCGAAGAAATCTGAGCTTGGAGCGATGAAGATTCTTGTTTACGGGAATCGGAAAGAAACGACGCCGTTTGGAGTGTAAGATTATCCAGTCGCTTTTTTTTATATCGAAAATTAATTATTTATATATATATATAT
>NW_010965304.1:1738068-1770873 GCF_000463585.1 Tarenaya hassleriana | reverse complement strand
TATATATATATATATATATATATATATATATATATATATATATATATATATTAATGAATTATCCAATTAGCGGAGTATCATTTCTGAGCATTTGAATGATTTGTGGGAAGTTCAATTGGTGGTTGTGGAGAGGAGAGATTGGGGATAATGGTCCCATCTTTGTAATATCCTAAGATTACGAAAATGACAAAATAATACCATAACTTTCAAAAGCTTCAGGAACACCCCAATCCCTATCCACTAGTGTTTCCAGAAAGATAATTCCAAGGGGATGATCGTGAATCCGCTTTTAATCAGTAATTAAGACAATAAATTATCTTCTTAAAAGAGTATTTAAAAAAAATAGATCAATTATAAATTATTGTTTACGTTCCCTAAACCTTGATGTATACATGGATCCACACCACCTTTTGAATTCAAATTATAGGGTTCTTCTAAGATGTTTTTGTCGGATATGGTGGAAATACGAATTTTGATATTAATAAACATATTTCAAAAAATAAGATCGTAATATATATATATAGATATATATTTTAAAACGAATCTTATATCCAACTCGTGTACTGCTCTTTCTTCGGTGTTTTGGAATTGTTTTAAAATTTGAAGTAAAAAAAATCAGATATTTAGTATTAGTGCGCTTAGTTTATGTGGAATGTTTTCATATTTTAAAAATTAATATATTTATACAAGAAACAAAATACTATGGTTTTTTTATATATACATTTATTGCATTTTCCTTGTTAATTTCATTGTAGGTTTTCCCTCAAATAGCAACACTTGTCTTTTCATCTTCAACAAAAACAAGTGGAAATATGAATTGTCAGAATTTAACTTTCTCCACTTTCACCCAACAGTGGGCGGCCCAGTGGCGAAGAGGTGACAAAGTCATCCTCGACGTCCTGAGTTCGAATCCACCGGTGGGGAAGAGGGGACGCAATTAATTGCGTGTAAAGGCTGATTCCGGGCCCAGGGGGATTAAGTAGCCCAGGGGGATTAAGTGGCCCCGGAGTCAGCCTTTAGACACGCAATTAATTGCGCCCCCTCCTCCCCACCGGTGGATTCGAACTCAGGACGTCGAGGATGACTTTGTCACCTCTTCGCCACTGGGCCGCCCACTGTTGGGTGAAAGTGGAAATTTCCACGTATTTAATATTGAAAACATAAAACTAACTAAAAGAAAAAAATAAGAAATTTTGTATGAGGTTAAACAGAACTAAAAAGCTGTTGTCTTTTAATAATATCTCTGGTTGTATCATAAATTTTTAAAAGAAATATTTAAAGAGCGACAATTACAACCAATTAAATTTATTCCCATATATGTATGTATATATATTCCAAATGCTGCGAGGCCTAAGTTAGTTATTTACTTATTTAAATAAGTATATGTTTCATTATTTGGCAATGACCATCGAGGAGTCTATGTTTACTCAAAATGAGGTTATTTTACATATTGTTCGACCTTATTGTATACGTCAACGACCCATTACGGAGTTTTTTGGTGTCCTTTTCAAAAAGTTCCGTTAGGTGTACCTACCAAACATCATTACATCACAACCACCAAATTCATAATAACTTTCTAGAATTTCTACGTAAATATATATATATGTATATATATATACACATAGTGTGACACATAAACCACAAACCTCACTAAGAGTAGAAACACTTCGCCATGGCCAAGCCCATATCCTTCTTCTTCCTCCTTGTCTCTTCCCTAACCCTAACCCTAACCCTAATCCCGACCAAGGGAGAAGCCCTCGATCAAGGCTTCTTGGGGAACAAGAAAGAAAAGCTCACACACTTCAGAGCATACTGGCACGACATCGTGAACGGACAAGACCCAAGTTCTGTCCTAATCATGAACCCCCCAAAGAACTACTCTTCCACCGGCTTCGGCCTCGTCCGGATGATCGATAATCCGTTAACGTTAGGACCGAAACTGAGCTCCAAGATGGTGGGAAGAGCGCAGGGGTTGTACGCCGCTTCTTCTAAGGAGGAAGTTGGATTGCTAATGGCGATGAACTTCGCGTTTTTCGACGGGAAATACAACGGCAGCACGATAACGGTGTTCGGGCGAAACCCCGTTTTCGAGAAGGTGAGAGGGGACGCAATTAATTGCGTGTAAAGGCTGATTCCGGGCCCAGGGGGATTAAGTAGCCCAGGGGGATTAAGTGGCCCCGGAGTCAGCCTTTAGACACGCAATTAATTGCGCCCCCTCCTCCCCACCGGTGGATTCGAACTCAGGACGTCGAGGATGACTTTGTCACCTCTTCGCCACTGGGCCGCCCACTGTTGGGTGAAAGTGGAAATTTCCACGTATTTAATATTGAAAACATAAAACTAACTAAAAGAAAAAAATAAGAAATTTTGTATGAGGTTAAACAGAACTAAAAAGCTGTTGTCTTTTAATAATATCTCTGGTTGTATCATAAATTTTTAAAAGAAATATTTAAAGAGCGACAATTACAACCAATTAAATTTATTCCCATATATGTATGTATATATATTCCAAATGCTGCGAGGCCTAAGTTAGTTATTTACTTATTTAAATAAGTATATGTTTCATTATTTGGCAATGACCATCGAGGAGTCTATGTTTACTCAAAATGAGGTTATTTTACATATTGTTCGACCTTATTGTATACGTCAACGACCCATTACGGAGTTTTTTGGTGTCCTTTTCAAAAAGTTCCGTTAGGTGTACCTACCAAACATCATTACATCACAACCACCAAATTCATAATAACTTTCTAGAATTTCTACGTAAATATATATATATGTATATATATATACACATAGTGTGACACATAAACCACAAACCTCACTAAGAGTAGAAACACTTCGCCATGGCCAAGCCCATATCCTTCTTCTTCCTCCTTGTCTCTTCCCTAACCCTAACCCTAACCCTAATCCCGACCAAGGGAGAAGCCCTCGATCAAGGCTTCTTGGGGAACAAGAAAGAAAAGCTCACACACTTCAGAGCATACTGGCACGACATCGTGAACGGACAAGACCCAAGTTCTGTCCTAATCATGAACCCCCCAAAGAACTACTCTTCCACCGGCTTCGGCCTCGTCCGGATGATCGATAATCCGTTAACGTTAGGACCGAAACTGAGCTCCAAGATGGTGGGAAGAGCGCAGGGGTTGTACGCCGCTTCTTCTAAGGAGGAAGTTGGATTGCTAATGGCGATGAACTTCGCGTTTTTCGACGGGAAATACAACGGCAGCACGATAACGGTGTTCGGGCGAAACCCCGTTTTCGAGAAGGTGAGAGAGATGCCGGTGATCGGAGGAAGTGGGCTCTTCCGTTTCGCCAGAGGTTATGTTCAGGCAAGAACTCATGAGTTTGATACCAAGACAGGGAATGCGGTCGTGGAGTATAATTGCTATGTTTTGCATTATTGAATATTTTATTTAATATATATATATATATATATTTCTTTTTCTCAATTTACTTTTACTGTTTTTTTGTCTTTTAACCCCTTTTACGTAATAGAAATAAAAAAATTATATTTTAATTTAACTTCAAATTGCAAATTGCAGTAGCATGTGAAAATGTAAGATAATATTAAAACTAGAATAAATCAAATTGAATCACTTAATTTTTATTTTTAACGTTAATGTAAGTTTTAAATCAGATACGATATTTAAAAAAATTGTAAAAGCATATAAAAATAAATAAATAAGATTATAATAGTTCGTTCATATGTAAAAAAAATAGAAAAAAATAAAATAAAAAAACTTATCTAACGCAATACGCGAAAATTCTAGGTTGATCTTTCGAATTTATTTAAAAAAATATTACATCAGAAGAAGAACCACGATTATATATTTTAAGAAATGCAGAGAAAATAGAAATGCGTGCATGGTGGGGATATGCTAATGAAATCATGACACGTGTCCCAATCTTCAACTTTAAAAATGATAACATGAGTTATTAAATCACTGGATCAAATGTGGGTCCCAGACCCAGAATAATTTCATTGGCTCTGCAATATTATTAATTGGCTTAATTTTATTCCAACCGTTGCTTATCATATGCCACATTTTATAACCAAACCGGTCACATAGGCAGCAAAACATAACAATTATTCTCCACAAGTGCACTCCTGTCAACAACCTCGTACGTTCTTGCAAGAACATACCCGCTGGCCAATCGGAGAATCCCGCTCCCTCCAACACAGGCATCTCCCTCACCTTCCGGGCAATCGGGTTTTGCCCGAAAACCGTGATCGTGCTTCCCTTATATATATTTTCCTTCCGTCAGATTGAAATTCATCGTCATAAACGACACCTCTTCCCTTTGACGACGTACCGGCATATAAACCGCGAGCTTTTCCGACAATGTTGGAGCTCAATTTCGATCCTAGGGTTAAAGGGTTGTCGATAATATATCTCCACAAGGCCGAATCATGTCGCCGAGTTGTTACAGGATTGACGACTGCGACAGAGCTAGGGTTTTGGGCAACCACAATGTCATGCCAATATACTCAGAATTTCGGAAGTGGATAAGTTTTTCTTTCTTGAACCCAAGAAACTTCGGCCGATGGGTGTTCCGCACGAGTCATGCTCTTTCCCGGTGGTCGGAATTAGGGTTTTACGGTAAGAGATGAGAAGATATTGAAATTCATGTACACTATTAAAGAAAACTTAGGGTTGGTGCAACTAATGATATATTATTTTGATCGTGGTCGAGATGATAAATGAATTGACATTAAATAAATATTTCTAAACAAGAAAATGAAATATGCGCTATCGATATCTACGTATGATTAATCCTTAATGTAATCCATGGATTGTGTGAGAATAGTCTTTTAAATTGGCTCATCTTACTCCACAAATTGAGATTCGAAAGAGCATTTGGTTGTACAATATATATAAGCATATTTTAGCATATTTAGAACAAATTGGATAACACACACACATATATATATATATTTCAACTTTACACCAACCAAAATGTGCAATATATATATATATATATATTATAGTATTATAATTATAGACAAAGACATAATTCTGGTCTATAGTTTGAATAATGGTTCAAGTTTTGTAAGAAAAAAAAGACTTGAATGTTCTTGACTTAGTTTTTGGGATTTTTTATTGTTTTTTTTAATACATTTACATTTACCAAAAAGAGGGTTTAGTGAAGTTTGCAAGTGGATGGGTAAATTGTCTTTTTCTCTTTCCCATTATAGCTTTTTCATAGTAAATGGTAGTTTTCCAGTCTTCCTTGTGTTCTTTCCAATTATGTACTAGATTTCATCTTCTTTTTTTTTTATAAAAGATTTCATCTATATTTTTCTAACATCTTATATATAAATATAGAAAAAAACTATTATTTTGGTTAGTGTATATATGCATAAACCATACAAGAAGACATCCTTGATTAACTCTCATTATAAGTCAAGGAGGCTTTGTTCACATACACACAATATTCGGTTAACTTCTCAACTCATTGAATTTCTCTTTAATTCTAATGAGTTTGTTGACTTGATTAAGGAAAACCATGAAGAAACCACCAAAAGCTCGATCTACATGGAGACTTTGGCGCCGGATACAAACAAAGAGGAAGAAAAAGTATAAGATGAATCGGTTGTCATATTAGAGGATCTAACAAAGGAGGCGAAGAACCCCGGAAAAAAAACCCAAATGAGCATACATCCCTTTCCATCTCTTACACAAAATCCGAGAACTACCATCATATGGTTACAAGATAGAGGTTGTAGTCCCTTCCTTTGCCCTGTTCAAATCGATATCTCTTTCGCAAATAATATGTTGGATTGTTTAAGTGTTTTTGAACCGAACATGAAAATAAATTCCATGAAGAATTATTGTATAGAGAAGTCTACGAGTGAGGGGGAATGTGATAGAACCCTCATACTCTTCTCTAACAAAAAGGCCACGACACATGAGGAAACATCAAGGCAAACATTTGAGCAAAATTATAAGGAGTTGTTCCCTATAAGTTTCAACAAATCTAGACTCGGTAACTCTCTTTCATTTATCTTTTAAGATCATGTATGATACATTTGAAGTTTATGATAAACACCTAGTATACCTTGAAAAAATGACATTAAAACTTACATATTATCACACTAGAATACTATTTTTGTTACTCTTTGATATGAAAAATATAGAAAAGTTTAAATTAAAATGTATTTCAAAACGGAGTGCTACGGCCTCCCTTATGTTTACTAACACGTTCTTTGAGTGGATGCAGAAAATAAAATTGAAAGTGGCATATATTCAGCTCATGAAATCAAAGGAACTATCGTTGAAAAAGAAGGAACGCTTGAGCACGAATCAACACAATCAAGAAAGCATTCGTTTTTCAAGATTGGTTTTTCGAGATTCTTTCAAACCAATCTTGAGGGAGAATGTTGAAGACACGATTATCAAACACGTGATAGACGTCCAAAGGGTTTGCATGGATTGCATGGAGCACCCAACCAAGTCACCATGCAACGTCACTCATGGATGGAATATTCTAGACGGTGCCAAATCACCTCATATAATCAATCAACACATTACCAACAGGAGACAATCAAGATTATTTTCATAAGAGCTCCATCTTCCATATTCTCAATAGTCGTTGGTCCTCTTTCTTTTTGTATTTAAATTCCATTATGGTAACAAATAAAATTTGCTCTCCATTTAGGATAGTGTACATTATTTCTTGATATTATATCCGTTACCCTCTTGTATATAAATATAGTTTTATATTGATGTAAATTAATAAGAAAAATACAAGGGACAATGTCTGCAAACATTTTCGATCATCACTTCTTCTTCTTTATTGTAGTTCAATTATTTTTGTTCTTCTCTTCATAATCAAACACCAAAACACACAAAAGTTACAAAAAATATATAGTTGCTTTATGGATCAAAATCATAATAAAGTTTGAATCCGAAGATAGTAAACGTAAGAATAAAAACTAAATAATTATAGTAGACATGTAACAAAGTTATCGAAAAAAGACTATCAAAACCATATCAGAAGAACATCGTTGAGAATTCAAACTTATTTAAAAACAATACAATGGGAAAAGAATAAGAAGGAATCATAATACGTACTTTTGTTTTCAGAAGTTATGTGACGTGATATAGGTTGTATGTATTTATATATGTATATATCTATGCATATATATGCATGTATATGTAGAATATATGTATGCATGTTTATATATATATGTGTGTATGAGAACTATTTTTTAATTTTGCTAGCTTGCCATATTTGCTTATGTAGTATTGATTTGGTGTTGACACGTGTAATATGAGCGAACGAATACCTGTTCAACGGAAATATAATACTTAAGAGGGACAAATACAAAAAAAAAAATCTTCAAATTTTATATTTATATAAAAAAATTTACTGAAAATTAATCGTAAAAAAATCATCTACTATTTACTAAGATTTTACAAAATTTATTTATTTATATAATTTTTTAGAAAATTTTATAGTTTTTTATATAATGTTATTTTACTCTGAAAAAATAAATATGAGAGAAATTAAAGCTATTATTATTTTATATTATCCTTTTTCTCTCTCTTTTTTTAATATTTATAATTATTTCATTAAAAATGCACTCTAACATATACTTTCCATATCTTTCTATAAAGTATAATATATAGATATTGAAAAAGGAAAAGAAGAAAAAAAAGAGGAAAGAAAAGTAAAATAAATCGCAACCCTATTGGGTCACGACTCACTCACGCAGTGCACGACAATCAAGCAATACGACAAATAATTGTTGGGTAATAAACGATTTATATATATAAGACAATTGACTTATTAATTTTTTTTACAAAAAATTGACTTATTATTTTTTTTTTTACAAAAAATGACTTATTAATTAAGATTTTTTGTTTGATTTTTCATTGAATCGAGTTTTTTTCCGTTAAGATTTAAAATAAACAAATTAAACATCAGATTTAAAAAAAAATCATCTAACTCTTTCAGTTTTGTGAACATGAAAGATGAAAAATAGAAAAAAAAATCAAAAGGAAAAAGTAGCTAGTTATAAAAAATAAACTAAGGTGTTGAATGAGAGATGGTTTTCAGAGTTTTTGGATTTCAAAAAGTGAAAAAACCGATAATCAAGTTTTTTAAAATTTGGTTTTCCTAAAAATTCGGAAATCTACTTTATGAAAAAAATCAACTAAAAACTAAAAGCTATCTTTTTTTAGATTTATAAACTTTCAGAATCCAAAAGCCAAAAACCAAAAACAAAAACTAAAGCCAAAAACCCAAAATAAAAACTAATACCATTCAAAGCTTAAATTTACTTACATGCGTTTTCAGTAATTTTATTCAGAGATGGAGAATTATGGGTAATAAAATATTTAAATATTTAATGTTAACCTTTTTCTTAATGCTATCTTTTATAACATCATAAATGAAATAAATAAGTGTGGAAAACAAAATTAAAATAAGAAAGTAGATATTTATTTATGAAATAAGTAAGCAATACTAATTAAAAAAGAAATATATTCTTGACACGAATTCTGATGTAATATTTAGGTAAAAACAATTTACATGTCAATTGAAAATTATAATTTTAAAAATATGCATTAGTTTCCGTCTTAAAATTAAATATAATTTCTGATCTAATATTAAAATACAGATTCACATCAAAGCACACAAAGACGACGGACACATCCACGTGACTACAGCCGACCACTAAAAAAACTATTTGGTAGATATTGCAATTTGCAGAAAAAAAGCCCCGTACTATCGGAAGAATCACAAATAGCGCATGCAATTTTAATTTTACCAGAATATACCCTGTACTTTTATATAAGGTCTATACGTAATTTATTCGTAATGCATAAGATTTAAATATGAAATTTAGGACATTACAACATGTACAAAAAAATTGGAATGATAGATCATATGATTATATATTTTTTTTAATTTATTACATATTATCTAATTCTAATCTCGTATTCACATATATATATATATATATATATATATATATATATATATATTAAAACTGAATAGGAAAATTATAAATAAAGATGTACTATTCCATATTTTCGGAAATCGAGAAATTAAGGTTGGCTTACTTGAACCTTGACGATACGTTTTAATTTTGTAATACCTAAAGTTAAAGGCTTATTTTGAAAATCTTGAATAGTATAAGGGCCATTTTACAATATGCTAACTATTTAGAAATTTATTAATTTTCTCCCACACCACACAATTAGTTCCCCTATATATAGACAATCACACGAGAACAAAAGGGAAAGAAAGAAGAAAGAAGAAAAACAATGGCGAGATCAATCTACAACTCATCATACTTGGAATATATTTCAGTCCCAAACCCTCATCTCCTCTTCTTCATCGTCGTCGTCTTCTTCGTTTTCTCTCTCTCCTGTTACTTGAACTACGAGTCCGTTCTCGATGACGCCTTGAATCAGCTGAAGCTCTTCGTCATGCTCTCACCCGTCCTTCTCCTCCTCCTCCTCCACTTTTTCTCCGGCGGTCTCTCCTTCTTCGTGCCGTGGCCGGAGCAAGACTCCATCCACCGCGCCGGTGGCTCGCCGTGGGGTGTCGCCGCCGTGCTCGCCGTCATCTTGGTCATGGTCTCTTACCAGTCTTACTTCCACGAGAGATGGTTCCCCCTCGGGTCTTAGTATGGTTTTTTTTGTCTTAATTTGGTAATTAACGAGGTTTGTTGTCGGAAAATATCATGTGAAAATATTCGGTCTTTGGAAGGAGATTAAGCAGATTACTGGAATATTCTGGACATATGTATGTATGTATG
The DNA here is from genome assembly GCF_000463585.1 of Tarenaya hassleriana. NCBI lineage: Eukaryota > Viridiplantae > Streptophyta > Magnoliopsida > Brassicales > Cleomaceae > Tarenaya > Tarenaya hassleriana. The sequence goes on along the minus strand of NW_010965304.1, from coordinate 1,761,098 downwards.
TATGTATGTATGTATGTATGTATGTATGTATGTATGTATGTATGTGTTTGTGTATGTATGTGTTTGATTTGAGGGTTAGGTTTTGTATTTTTTTTTTTAATAGTGATTTAGATTGGAATCATTTTGGTTATTGGATCTTCTTCTTTTTTTTTGTATCCTTTTAAGGATGATGTCTGCTGCAATGTAACGCGTCGACGTCTGTACTTGATAATGTCATGGTAGATGTTAACGTCAATGTGATCATATATATATAGATTGTTATCTATATTATATTGATTTATGGGCCGAAGCTTTTTTATCTATATTATATTGATTTATATTTGATTAAATGGTAATCATTGCATAGAAAACAATATTTAGACTGGATATATAATATGTTCAATCACGCGTATAGTATATTATTAAGAAGGGAATTTTAAAAAAATATCGAAATTTGTCCAAATATGCTAAATAAATACTTTAATTTCTAAATTACAAGATAAATACATCGATTTAATCAATTCATATCATATAGATAATATTAGCCGGTGTTAATTTGGCATAAATTGATCAAGTTAGAGTATTTATTTAGAAATTTAAAAATTTTGGTGTTTATACACACAAATAGAAAAAATTTGGTATCTTTATAGAATTTTCACTATTAAAAATAATAATTATCCTCTTTTTTTTTTTCTTGTTTACTTTGAAGATGATCTCGAATATACGCTCTTTTCTAAAATAAATTATTTCGTGAAATAATATAACTGTTAAATTCGATATTTCTCGTCAAGTTGTAGATTTTTACATTTTAGATGCGCGATTTGAACGAAAAATAGAATTTGGTATAACAATTAAAGTTTCAAGTTTGGATTCCACATGAGAAAAATGACGTATGGTATGATGTCATAAGATCCTTGTGGGTCATTTTTAGGTGATTCGGATAGGGATGATGAGCTCCTCATCTCTCTCATTTTATTCCAACACCCGAGTCTTAAACTCTTTTTTTTTTTTGTAATTTTTAATATTTATTTTAAATATTATATATATATATATATATAAACAAAAATGTGAAAATAAAAATTATGAAATCGGCGTAAGCTTTTGAAAGAGTGGGCGACCGATCGCGAAAGTTTTCGCCTAAAGAGGAGATGTAAGTAAACTCACATCCACACATTTGGTCCAAATGTTCCTTTATGACAATTTTCCACATTATTTTTTTAATTACGATAAAAAATAATGGTTCCGATAACAACCCATAAAACTTTTCAAATCAGTTAAACCAAAAGTTAATAATACTTCAGAGTTTATAATCACGATATTTGTATTAAGACTATATTTTAAAAAAAATATATAATAAGCAATGCGCAACTCATGTTAATCGTTGAAGTGTGAATTAAAATAGCAATACTATCACGGTCAGCAGCTCAATAATTTCCATCTTCTTGTTTGACCAAATTAAAACGGATCCCTATTTTATACTTCAAAATTTTTAATTGTTAGATGTATAATGCGTATATTTATAGTTGTATAACGCTTATATATATATATATATATTACACAGTTTTATGTGATTCTCCGTAAAGTCAGTTATTAGGTTGGTCAACAGAATTGGTCAATAACCAACAAAATAAATGGCAAAATGTCCAAAAAAATAAAATAAAATGCTTGTCCCTTTCTGTTCTGTTCCATTTTTTTCCCTTGAGTAAAATAGTTTGATTAAATTTTAAAAAAAAAAGAAAGAACAAAACAAAGCCATCAAACATGAAATAATTTGCCATAAAATTTTGAGGCCGTGTTGTGATTGAGCCGATTTTTTTTTTTTTTTAACACATTTCTATCAAATTATTGGAAATCATGAGAAAATTCAGTTTACATATTATAGTTGCGATTTGGTTTTGAACTTTTTTTGTGTTGTATTTAAAATTTTGTATCTTATAAAGTCGGAATTCTACAAAACAAATGCCTATACCATTTATTAAGAACAACGTTCTTGATAAGTCTATTTTACGTATATCAAAGGTTTTTAAATTTGTACTAAATATCATGATTATCATTAAAAAAATAAGTTTAGTGGTATTTTCAAGACATTTGGATACCTCGAAACCAGAGTGAAATAAAATCATATCCTAAATTATCGAATTTGGTTTCGTTAGAGGCAATGTGTAACAGAGAAAGCAATGAATGAATACACATCAAAATCATACAAGAAGACTACAAACCATAGGAAGATTGTAGCAAGTTAGCTATAACGATATACATTTCATATCGTGCTCGAATACATATTCACATCCATAACATATATATATATATATGTGTTGTGTATATATATATGTGGGAGCAAGACATAAAGGGTTGAGGAATTTCTTGGCATGATCATTGTTACAGTTATATCTCTAAACACATGTATGCATGAACAAGAAGCTTACAAAGAGGCAGATGCAAAAGGCAGGCAAAACATGATAGAGGAGAAACAGAAGCACCAAAGCCACGCCCCAGGGGAAGCCACCGGCCCGATGGATGGCGCTTGGCTCTGATCCCGGAAAAGGAACGCTGACATGACAGCCGGTCGAGAGCCAGTGAACGGTAATGATCAATAACAGAGGAGAAACAGCAAGAAACCTCTGCAAAAGCTCGCAGGCAGTGCCCAGTATCGCATCATAGATGACATAAACCAAAAACCCACAAAGGCTTACGGCCACGGCAGAGAGGACCCATTTCTCCGAAGGACTGTAACTCGAAAAATCTCTCGGAGTTGGATGCAACGCCATGGAAGAAGCTTTTAAGATATGTGAAAGCGAGTGTACAAGATGAAGACTGCGAAGGGCAAGTACGTATGAGCATGTCACGCCCTTATATAATTGCCATGCCTATGTAATGCTGTTTGATGCTTTGATTAGCCTTAAGACAAAAATAATTCAAGTCGTACAAGTCTGCTTTTCGTCCTTTTTACTCAATTAATTATTCCACCAAGAATCTACCTTCAAAGTTTATATTTTTTTACATACCTCCATGTGAAACCACGTGAAGAAAGTCTGGTCCTTTTATATTCTCTCTGGTTAAACCCGGTTAAGGGTTCCTAAAACTCCCTGCAAAATGCAATATGATAGATATATGTTATACATTCATCCGCACATTCGCATATGAAAACACACGTTTACGTTATTTTCGAAGATAGCCTCCGAAAAATCATAGAGATTTAGGTGGACAAAACCATATGTTAAAAACATTGATGTAAAAAAGGAAATAAAAATACCATGAGTACTAATCATTGTGCAAAGACTGAACATAATTATATGAGTTTCGACGTTTTTTTTTTTGTAAAAGGGAATTTCAGCACAAAATTATTGCAACTCATGATTAGCAGAAAGGGAAAAAGTAGAAATTATGGATCAGCTTTAAGCAAAAAAAGGGCTTGTGAGAGTGCATTAATGGAAGGCATGTTATGCAAAAGCTGATCAGAACGAACCTATTAGTATCACCAGAAATTCTTCATGAATCAGAGCAACCATAAATCTCCAACCTGCGAAAAATATAAATTACTTTCGTAATAAAACATTAAGCAGAAGCTTACTTTTTCACCGAGGTTGTAAGTTAGTACCATTTTCACGTTTAGATTGGAAGTAACTTCCCGTGGAGTAGGAAAAAAAAAACGTTTTGTGCAATCAAGACCCATTTATGTTTGTTGGTTGAGTAATAAAAGATGAACATTGACCAAGCAGACCGCGGATTAGTTAGGGACATTAATTAACACGCTTGACCAAGAATCTGGGCTTGGAACCAAGAACAAGATGATGTTTCTGAGTATACAGAACAGGAGGAGCGTTCCAAGACCTTGACAACAAAATTGCGTATTTTATATAGATTTGTATTAGGAAAACAGTTTTGTACCTCGAAAAGCAAGCGCTGTGGAAGTGGAAAATGCCGAGTATGTTGCCCTCCGACTCTTGGGCTGCAGAGTTTTGGAGTCATCCCGTATAAGAGTATGAGGATATTATCATATGATTATATGAACAATTCAACCTAGAGTTCTAATGTATTTTCTCTATCTACATGTTATACTATATGGTAATAAGATATGAAAAGTCACTTCTCTATTTAGTATCAGAAAATGTAACATTGTATAGATGAGGTACCTGACTGGATATAGTGGGCAGGCATTCATTAATCAAACCAGCAATGAGAATAGTGAAGAGCAAAGCAAATTAACATCCGCATGCACCTGGGCTAACTCCATATTCTCTCATTCACAACACCCAACTGTATCCAGGAACCTTATTAAGACCCTTTTGTTTCATAATGGTTCTTAAGTCAGCTGCATCATCCCATGAACTGGATAAAGAGGAAACACTCGCAGCAAGAACATAATTTGCCCCGAGCTCAGGCTCTAGCTTGAACAGAAGTTTCTTCACATAATCATCCAAAATAAACCGGCCATGATTTTTGCAGGAACCCAGGAAGCTCCTTAATATTACTCCATTTGGTTCCATCCACATATTCCTGATGATTCCATAAGCTGCGTCGATCAAGCCTGCCCTCCCATATAAATCCACCATGCATCCATAATGCTCAATTGTTGGCCTGATCCCATAAACGGTTAACATTCGACCAAAAAGCATTTTTCCCTCGTCAATAAGACCCGAGCGTCCACAAGCTGAAAGGAGAGCTGAAAAGGATACGCTGTCTGGTATCAGACAGATCTGCTCCATCTGGGTGAAAACCCCAATAGCTTTATTCCCATAACCGTTATCGGCAAGACCCGATATCATTACTGTCCACGTCTGCAGATTCTTATCTTTCATCGAATGAAAAACTCGTAATGCCTCCTCAACATGCCCACACCGTGAATACATCTCGACTAGGGCAGTTCCAAGAGAAACATCCAGCTCTATGCTGTTGGTAATGATGTATGAATGAACAGTTTTCCCTGTTTTCTCATCAGACAGGCGGGTTAAAGCTTGAAGCAAGCTCACCAACGTGACCGAGTTTGGCACTTCATTAGCCAACTTCATGTGCCGAAAAACTTTGACTGCAACGCTCGGGCAATTGCTGCAAAAGGGTGTGTGGTCTCATCAAATTTCAGCATGGTGAAACACAAGACAGAGGATTCAGCAATCATTAGCCCGTAAATATCACAGAAGGAGAAGCGATTATAGTTCGACTCTATGACCACATTGACCAGATACCGGTTTTCTATGCAGCAATAAGCTATCCAGAGATTATAAAAAGGAATAGAATCTATAAAACAATGCAACTTACGCATGTGATCTACATGTATGTAAATATATGTATAGAAATTATACAAATTAGTGTCTCAGAAAAAAATGGCAACTTTGTCCAGCATATTGATCATGGTGAATGCCCAAAAAAACGATAAGATTTGCTCTTTAGAAATGCTCTGCAAGCAAATAACGATATATGAAAAGTATACGCATCATATATTCATCAAAATAATGAGAGCAGGACACAATTCTGATATTCTTGTTCTCTAATTTACTCCAAAAAATACCAAAGTAACTTTGTGTCAGTATATACAGTACCGAGTTCGAATTTAAAGCCAAGGAATGGTGAAAACTGATATTAAAAAATTAATACTTGTCACGCAATCGTCGTCTCAAACTTACCAGGAAACATACCCAGCGATCATCGAGCTCCAAGAAACGACATCCCTAAGAGGCATTTCATCGAACACCTTCTCCGCGAGCTCGATTTCTCCGCAGGCAGAGTACATTCGAAGGAGTGTATTCAATATATACTTATCCGAATTTAGCCCAACTTTCAAAACCATCGAATGCACCACCTTCCCTTCTCTAATCATCGAACATCGACCACAGGCCTTCAACACAAATGGGTACGTGAATTTATCCGGCTCGAGACCAGAATTCCGCATTCGGGTAAACAATTTCACCGATTCGATCGGTGTAGCGGTCTCCGTGTACGCTCTTATAAGCGAATTCCATGCGAAAAGGGGTGGTGATTCAACGTTAAGGGAATCAAAGACCGATCTCGCGAGATTGATCGAAACACGAGTCGAGGATGAGACCGCAAGAGAGATGATGTAAGGGTCGTGATTGAAAGAGGTTTTGATGATCAGCGACAGTAGTTGCAGAAGATCAGAAGCCGACTTTGAACGCTGAATCAAAGATTCAATTTGGCGGAAAAACATTGAAAAAACTCAAACTTTGAACTCGTCAAAAAACTATCAAAATTGTCACAAAAAGAATGCGTGATCGCATCAAAATTCAAATAGTAATTTTTTAATAGACCAACAAATATTTAATTTAAAATCAAATAATTTTCTTCGGAAATCGAGGCTATTGTGTTTTATGGGCCTGAAACTTGTCATGAGCCCATGAGCCCATGAGCCCAAGATGTTTAAGGGTATTTCGGTAATTTCGGTTGAGATTAAGTTACTAGGGTTTTTTCTTTTAAACACACACCTCGAAACATCGGCGTCTCAGCGGGAGAGGGATAGAAGAAACCCTAGCACACCTCCGTTGCCGCGATGGGTAGATTCATCATATTCTTCTACGTTTTCTTCATTGGTTCTAGATCGTGTCTCTCTGTTCTTTTCTCTTGGTGGAATCTGAGATGGAGTCTGATTTTTGCTAGGTATTTCTCGTGATTCGATCCACAAGAGGCGTGCAACTGGTGGGAAGCAGAAGCAATGGAGGAAGAAGCGAAAGTGAGTTTTCCTTCGTGGCACAAGAGCTAGTTAAGAATCATAGAAAGTGAGATAGTGTTAACATCGATAATGTCTCTTTAGCCATCATTGGGAAATTGTTTAATCCTTTGTTGAATTCTGTCATTGGTGACATTGATACTGTCTGAAGTATAAGTTCGTCTCTGATTGATAAGATTCATGTTTTTTAGAGCGCGAATTGTCATGACAACGGAATTTGCTGTTGCGGCGGAGTGATTTTTGTGTTCTTTAATTTTGAATTTTAGGCAATTGGGTAATCTAATATATGTTTTTTTCAATGAAAGGTATGAGTTGGGTAGAGTTGCTGCAAACACTAAGCTATCCAGCAACAAGACTGTTAGGAGGGTTAGGGTTCGTGGAGGTAATGTAAAGTGGCGTGCTTTGAGGCTTGACACTGGGAATTACTCTTGGGGAAGCGAGGCTGTTACCCGCAAGACCAGGATCCTTGATGTCGTGTACAATGCTTCGAACAATGAGCTTGTCCGTACCAAGACCCTTGTCAAGAGCGCTATAGTGCAGGTCGATGTTGCGCCTTTCAAGCAATGGTATCTTCAGCATTACGGTGTGGAGGTCGGTCGCAAGAAGAAAACTGCTGCTACTTCTGGCAAGAAAGAAGGAGAGGTGAGTTTGGGTCTTGTTTAATATTGCATTGTTGTGACCAATTGGCCTTCTATCGAGTATATTTGTTAAGATCACTGAATTTGCAGTCATAGATTGCTATAAAGGTATAGAATTTGTGACCAGAGGACTCATAAATGTAGTGGTGGGCCTTATGTTGCCTTTTGTTGTTCCTTTGTGTAATGTGTGACCAAATTTTTGTTTGTGTTTCATCATCTCTGGCATGAAAGTAGGATGGGCGAGCTTGGGCCATGATTAGTATTACATTGGTTTACTTTCTTTAGGGTAATATTACATTGGTTAGATCATGAATCTGTGATTGTAGATTTCTATAAAGGTGTAGGCTTTGTGCCCAGAGGATTCAGAACAGAAATGTAGTGTACCCAACATTGCCTTTTGTCGTTCCTTTGCATAATGTGTAGCCAAATTCTTGTCTGGGTTTCGTCAAGCTTGTTGTGGTGATATTGCTTTCGGGTTTTGGCTATAGGAAGGTGAAGATGCTGCTCCTGAGGAGACAAAGAAGAGCAACCATGTTCTGAGAAAGCTGGAGAAGCGTCAACAAAACCGGTCTCTTGACTCACACATCGAGGACCAGTTTGCTAGCGGTCGATTGCTCGCTTGCATCTCATCACGGCCCGGCCAATGTGGTCGTGCTGATGGGTACATATATATATTTGCCTCTTATCTTGCTTCTTTCGCCCGATTTTCCTGTGCCCGTGTTGGTTTGACGGATTCTGTAACGTCGATTTTTTACGATCTTGACAGCTACATTCTGGAGGGTAAAGAGCTGGAATTCTACATGAAGAAGATCCAGAAGAAGAAGGGCAAGGGTACCGCTTAGTATCCTTGGATTCTTTCTTCCGTTGCCATATCTTTAGTTTTTGTTTTCACCTGCTTTTTTTTATTGGACTTAAATTACATTTGCTTAAACTCAAACAATGTTTTTCTTTCTTGGTCTGTTTAATTTGTAGTTTTTTTTTCCATCTCATTTATGTTTTGATTCTCTTCTGATATGGTTTACGAACTAGATCGAATAATATGCTGTTTTGATTTGGTATATAAAATTGAATCAACCGTTTTCGAATTAAATTTGATAAATATCCAACCGAATGTATTAAAAGTTACTAATATAACAAAGCTATTTTGAATCTAACAAATACTAGAATCAAATCAAAATGAACTTATTAATATTCGGTTTAGAGCTGAATGAATGGTTTTTTGAGTTGAATAATATGAATCGCCAACCTTTAATGTTCTTGCAGTGCCTAATGCAAGGAAATTTGATAGCGCGGGGGCCGATCGATTGATGATCAATTCCCACTCAAAAATTGTAGTTATCAACTTTTTTTCCATAAATTCCGGTATTAATGTATGTTTTTCCATAAATCCAAATTAAATCAATGGATTTCAACAATTAATGCTTATATGATTTGTCAAATATAGGGGATGTAGCTCAGATGGTAGAGCGCTCGCTTAGCATGCGAGAGGTACGGGGATCGATACCCCGCATCTCCATTCTCTTTTTCAAATTTAAATGACAATTAAGTTTTTCCTGCCATTTAATTTAAAATTATATTTTCCACTGAACCTAATTACAATTGTTTTGAGAATGAACATTCAATATCCATTTTTAATTTAATTTATATTAGTGCCATTTTAAAATTTCAAAACAATCTCTACTCAAACCTAACTCCAATTATTTCAAGAATATGAATGAATTAAACATCCATTTTATTTCAATTACCTTTCAATGCCATTTTAATCGAATATAATTTTCTACTGACCCTAATTACCTTACTGCCAATTACGGAGAAATAAATAAATAAATATCTATTTTATTATTTTAGAATAAAATTAAGTATCAGTGCCATTCTAATTTAAAAACAATTTCTACTTAACCTAATTCGCATTATTTTTTGGAATTAAAAAGAAATATTTAGAAGACGACAAACGAAAGGGACAAAAATTCAGAATTCACGTAACATGTGCAAGTTGTGAAAGGTCGTGTTGTTCATAATGACAAAGACAAAGACAAAGAAAGAGACTCAACAAAATCTTCAAAGTCGTTGTCTTTGTTATATTTTTCCTACCTAAACATTATTTCTATTTCAACCACGACCCAAAAATCTTATAATCACGTTGCATTTTATCATATGGTAAACTTTATGGTGTTAATTCCTATTCTTGTCACGTGAATCTATAACGCAAAGTGTGTCCAAATTTTTAACCCCGAACTCAAACAAGATCGAATATAATAATGACAACATAATTCGTAATTTTAAAAACATTTGTTAACAATAATTTCCATTTTCAGATTGAATCAGTATTTCCCTGGAAATGTGATATTTACGTTGTATTGATTTGAAATGTATGAAGTATTGATTTGGGTTAACCATGTAATCTGAACAAAGGATTTTCTTAGGATCTTTTAAGATTAGTATTAGTGATGCCCTAAATCAATTTATGTGATTTTTATCATTTTATTTTTTTGGTAAAGAATCATCTTGTGAAAATTTAAGGATTAACAATAAACCGATATCATATATAATCGTATCCAGATCAAATATAATCCAAAAAAACCATCGGCATTATTTTTAATCAATTTTTTTGTAAAATTGAAAAACTAAAATGAAACCATTTTTTTTTTTGTAATGGTTTACCCCAAATGGAATTCGAATTCGGGCGGGAGAACACTTTGTGATTCGATCGAAAACGAAACTTTCTTTTGCAACTCAATATTTTTTTTTAATGAAAGTAGAAATCAAAGTTAAACCGGAATATAACCTTAACCGAATCTAAAATCAATGTAAAAAATTAATAGATATAATTTTTGTAAAACTATAATTTATACGTGGTTATCCTTGAGCAATGACTAATGAGCCCTACTCTACTAAAATAACACCAAATTGAATATATAAAAACCAAAACCACACACTATATATTTTCAACGAAAAAAATAATATATCAAAGGAGATTACTTAGATCTTTCACCGAATCGTTTGTTCAAATGCTCTTGTATATCAATCTAAATCGACCGACCATATCATTCTTTTAAAAAAAAATATTAGGAAATTAATAACCATATCTAATACGAGTCTTCTTTTAATGTGTTTTCCTTCGTCAACCGACAACTTATAGATTTGTTGAACTTGTCCTTGGGATTGAATAGGGGACCCGTGGCTTCTTTCCAAAATCCACTGAGAACACATGGTAGCCAAGGTCCTTAGGATTTGAAAATCGCATTTACCCAATGCGACATGTAAAAATGATAATAAAACCATAAACAAGTAGTGGTAAAATGTAATTTTAAAATTGTGGGTTCCTTTATTTCCTTAGAAAATCATTATCATTAAATAATGATAATCAAATCTTCATCATTATTTTAAAATTAGTTACGTGGGAATAGATTTGTGATCAAATGTCCTAATTTTTATTTATTTCTGAAAAAAATATGGGTCCAAATTGTTTTTTCGGCGTTAGTGTATATTTGTTAATTATCACTGAAAAATGATAAAATGATTATCCCTGTGGAATGAAAAAAATACGTACTTAAAAGTTTTTTTATATCTTAATTTACCAATTTTCTCATTTACATTGGTTTTTCATCTGAGGTTAACAAAGGATTGAAGTCTGCAAAATATTTCCTTTCTATGACATTATATATACTTTAATATTGCGAGGTGGAAATTAAATTAAAATATTTTCCATGTATATTTACACCAGATGATCTTTGTTTATTTATTAATTAAACTATTTAGTGCTGTATAATCTCCAAGACTAAAAATAACAACTTACCAAATGAGGAAGAAATAATGCACATTTTCCAAATGTTTTACTAAAATCGTCTTAAACTATAAATAGAGAAACACCTTGTGCTTTAGTGAATTTCAAAATATGGTGGGGCTATGTTTAAAGAAAAAAAACCTGAACATACATATACATACATATATATATATATACACATATATACATGTTAGGGTGTACCTATTTCACAAACAAGTCATATGTGCAGGAAGAGGGTACTAATATTAAAATAATAAACTCAATTTCGAGTCTTTTTAAAAGATATATATAATAGTAAACTTTCATATTATAAAAAAATTGAAATAATAAGAAGTTATAAATAAGAATGATTCACACGTATCATCATTACCCTCTCTATATAACTGTCTTCATCTTCTCATCTAGCAAGTCAACTCTTCATCTTCTTCTCTTGGGAAAAATGGCTTCCTCTTCTTCTTCTTTCACTTTCTTAACCCTAATTTCGGTATGTGTTTTTCTCCAAGGATCCATTGTCAGTGCTCAGCTAAGGCCCGACTTCTATATATGGACCTGTCCCCCCGTCTTCCGCATCATTCGGAACGTCATCATCGACGAGCTAAGGACCGATCCTCGCATCGCGGCCAGTATCCTCCGCCTTCACTTCCACGACTGTTTTGTTGCGGTGATATATCATAAATATCGTTTTTGTTAATTTCATTAATTTTGTGAAAAATTATCAAAATCCACACGGACGAATGTTTAATAATTAATTATAATTGATTAGGGTTGTGACGCATCGATCTTATTAGACAACTCAACCTCGTTCCGGACCGAGAAAGACGCCGCTCCGAACGCGAATTCGGCCCGAGGGTTCAACGTCATCGATCGAATGAAAGCGGAGATCGAGAGATCCTGCCCTCAGACCGTTTCCTGTGCCGACGTCCTCACCATCGCCGCTCAAACCTCGGTTACTTTGGTACATCTTTTTACGTCCATTTCATACGTGCAGTTAAATTTTATCAGAATTAACATTATAGGTCAACAAATATATATAACAATTTGATAATTGACAAATTATGATATATATATATATATATATATATATGCAGTCCGGTGGTCCATGGTGGCCTGTTCTACTGGGAAGAAGGGACAGTTTACGAGCTTTCTTCGATCTTGCGAATACCGCTCTCCCGGCTCCATTCTTCACCCTCCCTCAGCTCAAAGCCAGTTTCGCGGCCGTCGGCCTCAACCGTACCTCGGATCTCGTCGCTCTTTCCGGTAATTGTTGTCGTACATTTTGAATTGTAATCCTTTTGTGCAATATGACTATTAAAAATATTCTTGAAATTTATATTATTGGACATCAAAACCTTGTTTTTGTGCATCTCATATCCTTAGGTGGTCACACCTTCGGAAGAGTTCAATGCCAGTTCATATTGGACCGACTCTACAACTTCAACAACACCGGCAGACCAGACCCTACCCTGAACCCGACGTACCTCGACGAACTTCGTCGGTTGTGCCCTCAGAACGGTGACGGGACCGTCCTCGCGAATTTCGATCCCGTGACTCCGGACACCTTCGACAAGCAATATTACTCCAACCTTAGAGTCGGAAAAGGACTCATTCAAAGCGATCAAGAGCTCTTCTCCACTCCCGGAGCCGATACGAAACCGCTTGTGGAGTTATACAGCGGTAGCACGTTTGCGTTCTTCGGAGCTTTCGTGGAATCGATGATAAGGATGGGAAATATTACGCCCCTTACCGGAAATCAAGGCGAGATTAGACTGAACTGTAGGGTGGTGAATCCGCGACCTCGTGGTGTGGAGAGCGAAGATGGGTTTTCCAGCTCTATTTAAAAGTATGTGTACTGATATGTAAGAAGAAGCAAAGTGTGTGGTGGAAAGTGTAATCCGGAAAATAAAGGGTCTCATGGCAGTGGATAGTCATGAGACAGTTCGGCAAACTTGTGGTGTCTTCCTACGATTCTGTCGTATTAAACTATTTCGCTTTATATATATATATTACAAAATATGGACATAGTTTAGGGTTAGATGAAATGATTGATAAATTCAGGAGAAAAATTATATAAATTATATTATATAAACATATTACAAAAGAAAATTATTATAGTTTTCCTAACAAAAGAACAATTATGCTAATTTTTCTAACAAAATTTTAAGATCCCTCTCAAATTTATTAAAAAAAAATTCGGAAAACCGTTTAAATCTATATATTTTTTTTAACAGGATTATTATTTCCTTCATACAATACTGATTTGGTTGATAAGATAAATAGTTTTCGTATAAATTTATCATGCCAAATATTGAAAGAGTTTAGCTTAATTAATTTCTCCATTTCTTTTTTAGATGTCGAATAAAACTCTCCAATTTCCAAAAAATAGCCAAAATCCATATATTTAATGACGTCGCATTTTCCTTCAACGTTCTTGAACTTACATGTTTTTCAACCCAAAATAAGAATGACCGAGGTATCTAAGATTGAGTGGTTAATTGGTAACTTGAATTGATCGGTTAATTGGTAACCAATTTAGGTTCGAGTCTCTATTTAGATAAAAGCATATATCCGTGTTTTCTCGGTCTTATGGATCATCTGTATTTCTCGGATTCTCTTAAAGATTTAATTGGGTCAAATGTTACAAACTATAAATAAAAAAATGACTGTGGTCTAGATGTCATTTAGATGGTTTTTTACTTGTAATTAAATTAGAAAAATAGACTCAAACTTGGGTGGTCTAGTGGTGAGAGAACATGCAAAACATGCTCTCACCCTGGGTTCAAATCCAAACGTGGGAAGGGGTATTCACGTGGGCTTTCCCGGTCCTCTGAGAGATGTAGTCGGACCAAAGGTTCGGTGAACTTCCGGATTATCAATTTTTTTTTTAGGGAAATAGCCATACTATGACTTAAATTCGAATCCATGATGATCGTTATGGGACAATGTACCATTAAATGTAATACAGGGACATAGTTTATCAAGTGGAATAAATGTGATAATTCGTTGAATGTTAGAAAATTACCATTAAATGTGGAGACAAAGGTGAACAGATTGAAATAACTATTCATTTTTTTTATAATCATGAGAGTCCAAAAATACTTTACTAAAGACCTATGTCACACATCAAAATGGCGATGGTTTATTGGTATATCTATTGATCGACGGTTCGTTATTTTGGTCTAGATACGGAATCGATCTATGGATAAAAAATTGTACCCATACACAAAGGTCCCCTCAACTTGATTAATTTATTTTTATTTATTTATAATATTTATAAAATTTTACATAAAATTATTAATTCCCCCCTTTAATTAACCTATACTAAAATTTGTCCCTATTATACATGTATCTGGGTCCGCTAATGGTAACAAACAAAATTTATTTTGAATTTTTTTTATATGAAAAAGAAACATTGGCGTGTGGTTATGCCATCTCTCTTTCATGTTCACATTCAATCTCCTTGTCCCTATCGTGACCATTTATCACATGTCTGAATTAGTTAAATTCCATGCTGGAGAAAAGTCTATCCACGGGAATCATGAACAAAAGATATTGTCCTTTTGACGATAGAGGTTCATGAATGTCTTGTAACCTAACACTCGAAATCATCATTACATCCATATACAATAAAATGACTGTAACGGTCAAACAAATCGTATTCGAATTTATATAACCGGTTAAGTTCCGGTTATCTTCCGGTTAACTAGTTAAATATCGGTTGTATATTTTGGTTTAGATTGGTTTGGTTTTAGCGTTTGTCGCTTTGTTGATAAGATCTATAAGGATTCGTCACAATTTTATTTTATTTTATTTTGGATATTTGTGCATGACACGTTCCTTTGTCCACCAAAGTATACGGTAAACGGTAGTAGTTAAACAATGATGACTTCAATACATTTTAATCTTATCTTTGAAATTCAAACTTTATAAGGTAATATATATCCTCATGCAACTTGGCGTACGTTGAGTTATAGCATTTAATTAAATTAATAAATAGTCGGGGCATGTATGGCCAAATCGAATATCAAGATCAATTTTGGATTAGTTCAAGTATTATTTGATAAATACAAGAAAATGTAGACATGGGTTTTGGTTTGTTGTTGTCTCGAATATTGGATACGTCGGACAAATTAAATATTTTATATGACTTTGCTACTTGCCTCAAGAATTCGTGTTTCGTGTCATTACCGAAGATTTAAATTTAATGAAGTTAAAAATCTAAATATCACAAAACGATTAAAAAAATTAAATCTCTAACATACCGCGAATTATCGAAAATTTGCAAAAAATATTTCTGAATAATAAAGGGTTTCTTTTTTTTTTTTGGATCATTTCTATTAACTTATTTCCACTACTTTATATAATCAGAAAAATTGAAATTTTTTCATGGTAAAAAGGCAAAAAAAAAACAGCATCACAAAAAAAACCCTACACCATCACACAAATTGATAATTCTCTCAAAATTATGTCTAAGAAAAATATAAAAACATACTTCGAAAAAATAAAAACAAAACATCCAACCCACACATTTTTTGTTCGGTCTTAATCAAATAGAACTCGCAAGTTCATCCGCACTACTGTCCCTAATAACCTCAGGCTGCTTATCATTAACCACTCTGCAATTCAACCTGATCTCTCCTTCATCTCCCATTAGAGGTTTAACGTTTCCCATCCTCGTCATCGCCCCGACGAACGCATCGAAAAACAGAGATCGATCTTTGCTGTATAATTTCACCAAGGCAATGGTGTCATCGGCCACGGGAGTAGAGAACAGTTCTTGATCGCTTTGGATGAGGCCTTTGCCTTCTCTAAGGTTGGAGTAATATTTGTTATCGAACAATTTCGGCGTCTTTCGGTCCAAATCCACGAGGGCACTCTTGTTTCCGGTCTTAGGACATAATCTCCGAAGTTTACCTAAGTATTCTCTCTTCAGTGTCGGATCGGGCAAGCCTGTCCCGTTGAAGTTGTAGAGCCGGTCCAATATAAATCGGCATTGGGCTTTCCCAAATGTGTGACCGCCTAACATGTTAATTAGACCAAACAAAATGTTACAACGTGAAGAAAAATGTCTTGTATTGGACAACTATATATAGTTGCATACTAAATGTATGTACGTGGTTTCGATGAATAGGGTTTTCGAACTTGTAGCCGATCAAAGTATTTCTTGGAATCAAATGAATCACGGGGAATTAATTACCCGAAAGAGCGACGAGATCGGACGGTCGATCAAGGCCGACGGCTGCAAAGCTAGCCTTGAGTTGGTCGAGGGTGAAGAATGGAGCAGGAATTGCCGAATTCGCAAGATCGAAAAATGCATCCAAGCTATCTCTTCTTCCCAATGGGACCATCCATGAAGGACCACCCGACTATCAAATCAAAATCAAATCGATAGTAATTTAGTGTTTCGCTGTGATTCCCTCGTCGATTTGAAAAACAAACGATTAGGGTTAAGTAAAAAAAAAAGAAAGAGAAAATTTCATAAAAATACCCAAACTTCACAAAATATGCAAAGAAATGCATCAACTTTTAATTTGATAAATAAATACATCAAAATTTAAAATGTGCCAAAAAATACCTCAACCATTAATTTCTAATAAACATTGTTAAAAACTATTAAAATTTATATATGAAATAATTTCAAACAATTTAAATAGAATCGTCGATGGACCACGGTGTAATTAAAGACAATGTATCAAATAGCTTTCGATCTTGAAAACTGATAGATTTGTTTTGACACATTTTAATATTTGATTTATTTATTTATTAAATTAAAAGTTGATTTATTTTTTGACATATTTTCTAAAGTTTGGTTAATTTTATACGATTTTTTTTAATAATCAGGATGGTTCCGCACCTTCGATCTGACTACATCCACCCTAAACCCGTGACCAGTCTTTATATATGGACCATTTTGGTTCAGAAATTTTATACGATTTTCCCTAGACAACTATTTTTTTTTTTTTTTTGCATTTAGGTACAGAAATTATATATGCTTACCACATAAACACCTTCTTGAGCTGCAATGGCGAGCAAATCCGCACAAGAAACCACTCCCGGGCATGTTTCCTCCACGGCGGCTTTCATTCTATCGATGACTTCGAATCCACGGGCCGAATTCACGTTCGGAACGGCGTCTTTCTCGGTCCTAAACGACGTCGTGTTGTCTAACAAGATCGATGTATCACAACCCTAACGTAATATACACAACGAAATATGTGATCATATGATATTGTGAAACGTTCGTTATCAAACGATATAACTTTAAATATCGACCAGATATATATTATATGATTTGTATTGACATGATAAATCTTAATTGGTATATGTGTTTATGTTAGTGTATATGTATATGTTTAATTCTCACAACTTGATTTCTGTAGATACTGCTTTAATTAATATTTACTCACACGAATTTTATATATTAAAGTTTCAACATCAAATAATAGCATTCTTCCCTATAAATATATATATATATATATATATATATATATTTTGTAACATGGTCATTCATGGATATTTTTTATAATTTGTAACTTGTTTGGTGCGGGGTAGTCCACGCTTTTTGGTAATATAATATCTATAAGAGCAATGGATCGATAAAAGGCAACTTGAAATTAAAAAATATATCCACCAAAAAGTCTGAAACTTTTGGCATCTTTTTCAAACTATATACTATTAAATTCTCCGTTTCCTTTTTCATCATTGAATTAACTTTCAATGACAACCAGACTAAATATTTGAAATAAAAAAACATGACGTGAATTCTGTTATTTTAATTCCACTTTTATTATAGATAAACATGCAAAAATAACGCAAAAAGATAAAAGAAAAAAAACTGGTTTTGTTTTGCTATAGTAATGCATTCATTTAATCCAATAAAGAAAAGGAGTTTTATGAATCTTCGGGCAGGTTAACAAAAACTAAACTTAAAATAAATTATTAACAAAAATCAAATTCGAATCGAATCAAATTCACTTAAACCCGAATCCCTATAGTTTTTTTTATAACAAAATAAACCTAAAAAATAACCAAAACCGAAAACCAACAATAGATACATATATATATATATATATAATGTGTTCTTACATGGACAAAACAATCATGGAAATGGAGACGGAGAATGCTAGCGGCAATGCGGGGATCGGATCTCAACTCGTGGAGGATTGCATCCTTGACGACGTCGAAGACCTTCGGACATGTTTGGTCGTAGAAGGAAGGGCTTAGCTGAGCATTACACAACGTCGCATGAAGAACAATTAATACACATCCCAATGCTGTTATTAGGGTTTTCAAAATGAATGAAGGCGGAGAAGAAGAAGGATTTGAATTCATGTTTTTGGTTTTGTTCGTTCTAGGAGATGAATGAGAGAGCCATCTCAGCTACATCGTTTTATAGATGTAAACGTCGGACACTTCATTCTCCTTGATTTTCTGATTATTTCAAATCCTTATTATATATGGGAATTGAATTTTAACAAAAAAAAATAATATATGGGAATTAATTTATATATTTTGTTATTTTTTGTGATGTGGAATCTAATCTTGGAATACGATATATATTACACAATTCTTATATTATTGGACAGTGAAATTATATATAAAAAAATATGACTGGTTTAGAAAATTTATTATCGACAATATATGATTGATTCTAATTTTTATTTTTATTTTACAAATTGTTATAGATAACTAAAACTAATGTTAGTAGTAATAGGATATGCAGATCATCCAGGTGCACATGACTATAAATTTTGTATTTATAATTATATTTTTTAAATGAATAATAAATCAAATTAAGATCATGTCAGAGAATTGATTCTCGAGTTTTAAACAAAATTCATAGTGATATGATTAATTTGTAAATTAAAATACATTTTTATGTGGGTCCACTTCCACTATGTATGATATCATTCATCTATCTATGGAAATTATGAATGCCTGCAGGTTGTAACCGTTGAGGGAAATAATGAACCATTCGGGGGCAAGTGGTTACCAAACTAACAGTTGCGACCAATGAAATTGTACCCTTGGAAGTATCCTTTTCATTTATCATTACACCTTTGAATATAAATTGGCGTTACAGCTGTGCAAAATTATCCGTACTGAAGACGATGACTCTGGACCTTTTTTAAAAAAAAAATTCAAATATTTGGTTTCCATGAATACCAACAAAATACAAAAATTTCATAATTAAAAATAAGAAACTATACTCCTTGTGATATTTTCTATGTATCTTTTGATACTTTGGTTCTAAAATTACCCTTTTATTAATAATGGATAATGACAATAATAATTTATAATATTTTAACTTTTTGTGTGTTTCCAATTCTACCCATTAAAAAAAAAAATTACACAATAATATATTGCTTTATATACATTAATATTCACTACAATATGTCAGCTAAGTCATGTAATAAATTGACCGACAATAAAATAACATATATAATTATTGATCAGATTAATATTCCAAATCAATAAAATATTGGGATGAATTTGACATTTATTATAACCAAAACATTGACATAAAAGATACCACAAGAGGAAAAAAACACAGAAGGACAACATTTTTATTACACCCCAAACTAAAACTCAACACTCAACATTTTTTTTTTGGAATTTATTTCATACATAGTTAGCCATGCCACGATGTTATAACATATAGTAGTATCACATAGAAGT
This sequence comes from Tarenaya hassleriana, assembly GCF_000463585.1. Taxonomy (NCBI): domain Eukaryota; kingdom Viridiplantae; phylum Streptophyta; class Magnoliopsida; order Brassicales; family Cleomaceae; genus Tarenaya; species Tarenaya hassleriana. The sequence continues at coordinate 1,741,342 of NW_010965304.1, read as the reverse complement.
GACCATTTCAATCACGTTATCAATATCTTCCATACGTCTCGAGTTCACCACCCTGCAGCTCACCCTTATCTCTCCCTGATTTCCGGTGAGAGGCGTAATATTCCCCATCCTCGTCATCGCCTCGATGAACGCATTGAAAAACGCTTTCTGGTCTTTCCTGTACAGATCCACCAATGGAACCGTATCGGTCGCGTCCGGCGAGGAGTAGAGCTCTTGATCGCTTTGGATCAGACCCTTTTCGACCTTGAGGTTCTGGTAGTATTTGTTGTCGAAAACCGTCGGCGTCTTGAGATCGAAATCGACGAGGGCGCTCAGGTTTCCGTTCTGCGGGCAGAGCTGTCGGAGTGTCCTGAGGTAGGATCGGTCGAGGGTTGGGTCTGGTTCGCCTGTGTTGCTGAAGTTGTATAGACGGTCCATTATGAATCTGCATTGGTTCTTGCCGAATGTGTGGCCACCTAACAAAGGATACCCACAATAAAAAAAAATTATTAAATTTTTCGGTACAATAGCCTAAAAATATATGATTTTTCAAAAATTGCTATACATAAATAGATGTGGGTTTACGGCAATATTTACAAATTGGATATATTTTGGCAGAAGTTTCAAATTTGTATATTTATATGATAATTTTTAAAAATTTATATTTTTGTTAGGCTATTGTACCTATTTTTTTCCTTAGTTCAAAATTATTATTAATGTTAATTTATTAATGATTATATATAGTTGTTGACATTTCAAATCAAACCCATGAACAAGACTAACACAACAAGACAATTGGATACTCGGATACGCAAATGATTACGAAAATTATTATTTTTTTTATGAAAAAAAATTGTAAATTATATTGTAATTATAAATATTAACCAAAATAAGGATTAAAAAAAACATAAAAAAAGGATTACCAGAAAGGGCGACAAGATCGGAAGCTCGATCGAGTCCAACGGCTCTAAAGCTATCTTTGAGTTGTTGGAGAGTGAAGAAGGGGGCAGGAAGCCGTTCGTCTGCAAGTGTCACGTTCCCCCGTAAACTGTCCCTTCTTCCCAACGGAACTTTCCACGAAGGGCCTCCCGACTATATATTATAATAAACAAACCATATAGTATCATCATCACATTATATTCTCCTATTTGTATCATTTAATTAGAAACATTATTATATATATTTACCAATTCGACCGACTTTTGGGCAGCGATGGTGAGCATGTCGGCACAAGAAACGACTCTTGGGCACTCTCTCTCCACAGCGGCTTTCATTGTATCGATCACGTCGAACCCTCGAGCTGAGTTTGCGTTCCCCAACGCGTCTTTCTCGGTCGTAAACGACGTCGTGGTGTCCAACAGGAGCGATGCATCGCAACCCTAAATTCGAAATACGTACAAAACCAATCAAACCTATGTGGATAACCGATTTAAGATTAATGAGAATTTGGGTTCAAACCCTAATCTCCAATAATTAAGAATAGCTGTCATAAAGAAAAAAACATTATAACCATGTGACTAATCCTTTCATTAGATAATTGATTGCATACATAATAGTTTTTTTTTTCTAAAAAAATCTCATTGGTTCATGTCATTATATAGACTTTTTGGATCTACCGACATCACGGGTCTGTCCTTGTGCTCGTAACGTGGACATTTTTGGACGGTCCACGCATTAATTGATTTTAATATCTATCTATCTATCTATCTATCTATATATATATATATATAATAATGGAACGGGCCTAGTTGAATTTATGTCGTTTACATCTAACCGATGTGATAGTCTATAAAAAAACTGTCGCGTGATATTAACTTCAACAGTTTCTTATTTTGAATGATACAACTTATCCAAAACATCATGATTAGCACTCTTTAATTAGCTAAATCGATTATAATTAACCCGAAAACTAACCATTGTTTCTTTATAATGAAGTATTTAGCCTTCTACTTTAAGTATATGTACTTAAACAAAGGGGTTATCATTTCGGTTAAGTAACTGAACCGAACTGAATCAAGTTGAAATCCAACGTAAATTTTGAATGCTTATAGATTTTTGAAAATTGAAAAATCTAAATCTAAACCGAATCGAATATAAAAAACGAAAAGACCAAATAGAAACAAATTACGAAACGAACCAAATTCATAATTTTTCTATTAAAAAATGAGTGATAAACACGCATAACTCTATGTTATTTTTGTTACTTGGACAAAGCAGTCGTGGAAGTGGAGACGGAGGATGCTTGCGGCGATGCGAGGGTCGGATCTCAAGGCGTCGACGATGGTGTTGCTTACGACATCGAAGACCTTAGGGCATGTTTTGTCGTAGAAAGAGGGAGAGAGCTGAGCACTCGACAGAGACACGTTAACGAAGAAGATACACCCCAATGCTATTATTAGGGTTTTCCATTTGCAGGAAGAGGGTTCCATCTTCATTTGTTTGATTTCGATGGTGGTGTTGGGTGAAGAAATATCAAGTCTTGTTGAATCCCTTTATAGAGAAACAGCGGTCCAACTTGGAGGCCTTTATTTTATTTTATTTTTATGAATTATTTCAAATTTCTATATATTCAAATGTTTAATAAAAGTGAATTTGTGGTATTTTATGTCTGAATTCGATCATTACTTTTTTTTTTTGGTTACAATAAGTAAACGGGGCAGGTTAGTCGAATCCAGACCAGAGGCGGCTCTTAAGGGGAACAAGTTGGGGTTTAATAATAATAATAATAATAATAATAATAATAATAATAATAATAATAATAATAATAATGATGATGATGATGATGATGATGATGATGATGATGATGATGATTTAAGCCACGATAAGTTGGATATCATAATTTAGCATTTGAAATTTATGGTAAGGTTAAAAAATAATATTATAAAATGTGGTTGTAAATTCTACGAAATATATTTGAATTTAATTATTTTTTTCAATAAATTGATAATGATATTCTTCAACATAAAATATAGTTACATATAAATATAGTTTTATGTCGTCGATACGATGACAATTAACAACATCCAAGCGTCCAAAATAATGTAATAGTAAAGATTTTTTTTGTTAGTCGAGTACCAAAAAACTTATTATCATATACTAATACTTCATTAAGATCAATAATTTGCAAAAAAAAATAAATTGTACTTATAATACAAGGCCTACGAAACTTTTGATTTTTTATATTATCGCTACCCTTTATTGTTTGTAATATATTCTAAAGGACAAAAAGATGCATGTGCTTGGCACGTACCTATGGAGGTTCGCATTTAATTTGGAATATATATATATATATATA
>NW_010965304.1:1726317-1737958 GCF_000463585.1 Tarenaya hassleriana | reverse complement strand
TTTGGAATATATATATATATATATATATATTTATATATATATATATATATAAATTGAAGTCAATAATATATAATTATCCATTTCGATTTTAAATCGGATTGAATATAAAATTTTAAAACTAAATCAATGGAATAAAAAAATAAATACGTATAAAATGTAAAAAGAATAATAAAAATTGAATAAATGAATCAAAAGGAAATCAAACGAAATATAATCTAAAATAAATTTAAAAATAATATGAAAATTAAGCATAAATGATTTTATAAAACTTAAAAGGCCAAACTAGAAAACACGATCGAAATATGAAATATTCATCCCCTAAACATGTATTAGTCATTTGTTATGGAAAAAGTAACTCATCTTCACCTACTTTACTTAATTTAATATTTGAAATTTTATATAATTTTAAATTTTGAATATTTAAGTATTGAGTAATTGGTGAATCTTGAAACTAGTAACGATTAACGCAATAGTAAATGAAATAAACCAAAGCAATTGCAAATAAATTAATTCTTACAGTTTCAAAACAACATTCTGTAAATAGTAATTCGGTTAATTTAATTACATAATATTTACGCTGTAAAAGTAAAACAAGTAATGATGTTAAAACAAAAAGTCAAGCCTGACGACTCGTTCATGAGACCAAACATACAACTTGGCCAACGAATCTTCACTTTAGTCCTTGTCCACGTCACACGTGTGAATTTACAAAGCGCGAGTAAGTGAACGAATTTATTCGAGTAACTAATCATCCTAATATAATTGTACACGGATTTGATGAATTTGGGTATTTATAATTTGTATAAAAAAAATTTCTGGTGATAAAAAGTAAAAAAAAAATGTAGAAATGAAAAAAATAAATGTATAGGAATATCGGGTATATTATACTATTTATCATTGTATACAATATGATTATTATTTTCTGTCTGACATATTTTATTTATTGTCCCCCTACTCACATGTATTGTGATATGTTTGTCTACAAATTTTAGACAAAAACAATTTGTTAAGATCTTAAAAATAAAATCGTCGAAAATAGTACATATTCTACAACTGTTACAAAAAAATATCATTTTCTAATTATTTTACTAATACCCAACACGAGGATTAAAAAATTACATTTTAGTTTATATAGGTACGAATAATTGAAGTTAACGAATTAAAGAATGTTGTTAGCATCCATTGAATAACGAAAAGATATATGTTGTAATTCATGATGATTTATTTATATATAAAAAGATTGCAAATCTTTTTTACCTTTTGACTCACAACTTGACTCCTATTTGTTAGAGTCGTCTTAAGAATTACGAAGGCATGTTCTTCGGCTGCTTAGAGTCCACAATATAAAAAATAATATAATTTATACCGTTGAATAACTCATAATTATTTGTTACATTTGTGAGGATAGTGGAGTGATGATAAAAAAATTCACACAGTGAAACAAGAATGCCTTTGTATAGTTTTTTTTTTCTCTTTAATAACATTATCTAGATTTTAGATCCAATTAATACTTCGAATATATTTATATATTTAAATGAACTCTTATTATAATAATCACAATGAAATACTTATGTTGATGATTTTATTTCTTGTTTTTATTTATAATGGTCACATGCATTATAATAATATATATTTTCAGTTTTATATATGGTCACAACAAAATCTCCCTTCAGCTTTCTAGATTTTTTTTTAAAGAAAATCTAAAATCGTTTGCCAAAATAAAGTTGGTGGATTCCACGTCATACACAGGATGGTTGTATTATTACTTCAACGTGTTTCGTCTTCGAAAACCTAAAAAAAAACATAATGTTTTTTAATAAGTATGCATAGTGTGTATTCGATTATACCTTTTATATATGCGTGTATTCGATTGTACCTTTTATATATTTATATTACTGCATGTCACGCCCATGCAATATAATAGAACAGTACAGAATATTTCAATATAAAGCAACGCCATACATTAAAATATTTATATCATCATATCGTGAGTCTATATTATATTGTCATGCAATAATCTAAAGGTATTCCAAATCCTTCACTGCTGCTACTTTGGCATACATACACACACATATACATATATATATGTATATATCAATTATATCTTTTATATATACCTATATATTTGAAATAGTAATTTCATCGATATATATATATATATATGTACATTAGCCTGGTTGCAGAAATAACAGGATATATAAAACGAGGCCGAGAAGCTTAAGAATGATTGGGCTTGGGAATGGCCCAATAGAGTAGGTTGATTGGGCTTGCGGTTCACTGTTTCGGACCGGTTATACAAAACCATATCACACACCTAACCAAATCTAATATAACCTAACTTGAATATAAATAAAATAACCGAAAATGAATTTTCTTAAAAGATAAATATTTTAATCAATGAAAACGAAAAAAATGAATCAAGGAAAGCTTTGCATTTTTTTTTATATATTCTTGAATCTCAAATAAGTTCCTCAAAGAAAAACCCTAAAGTCTACACAAATAGTTATACGAAATTATATGATTAATATCATAAATCCTACTCACGCATAATGACGATAGAGAAGTTTGACAGTTGCAGAATCGTGGGTTTATGACAATGGCAAAGAACCCGACCATTCAGATTGAAGTTCGGTTTTGGTCAGCCGACTGAACAGCGAGACCGGGAAAGGGCCAGACGAACGAGAAGCGAACGTGATGGGGGAGGCCGTCAATTTCAGAATTAAGGTTAGGGTTTAATTTAATTTGGAGATTTGCCGAATTGATCCTTACCTTAACCCGGCCGCTAGTCCATTTCGATCCGCCCGGATCCATCTCTCTTTCCTCTCGCACTTGCTCTCAACGGTCAATACTTGTAGATACCCGAGCCCTCCAAGGGCGAGATCCGATACCGTTGCTGGGAAACCTGTTCAGATACACCGAAAAATTTAGATACCCGACCGGTGCCTAGACTCAAACTATTGGGCATGGCAAAATTGGTTAAGCTCTAGGTTGGTGGTTATAGGCGGTTGTAAACCGATCAACGCCTACAGTTGTAAACCGATCGGTTAAAAGATTCCGCTCGGTTTGGTTTGAGTTGCTACTGGTAGGAACCGATTCGTCAAAAGGGGTTGACAAGGGAAGTTACCATGAATAAGCATTAAACGGGATGAACCAAAAACCGACATGAAAACTAGAGATGAAGACACTATTCCACATGGAGATCAATATGAGTTCAATAGAAACACAAACCCCTTTTGAAGAAAGTTGTGGCAAAGAATCTGAATCTTTTCACACCGTGAGTGCCGTCTCATCTTCATCCCTCCTTTACCCTACAAAGTAGACTCAGAATCTGAACCTCTTCCATGAATTTTTCCAGTCTTCCGACTTTGAATCATATACCCCAAAAAAAAAATCGGGTAATGCAATTCATTCAATGGTAAAGATTCAAGATTCCTCCTCGAATTGATTCCTGCATCGGGACAAATCACAACAAATAGCTAAAGTCTCTTCCACGAGGCTCAAAGAAGATGCACCTATGAGCATTATGATAAAAGGGCACACACACCATAAATTTATGAGATTCAATAGACTATGAAATTCGCTCACCGGTATTTTTCTCCCCAAGACAAGCCACATGATCCGAATATGATGATGACTCCTGCTAGAAATGTTCCAAATCTGCAAACGGAAAAAATAAACAAAGAAAAAAGCAGCCGACAGAACACAATTCTAATGTTATCTGAAAGCTCACTGCAAAATAAACAAGCCAAATCTCGAAACACCACGGGATCCATGACCGCAGTTTTCATCTTATTCTTTTCAGAATGCAAACCCACTGAAAAGACAGTCGAAGAAACGAGTAGATACACTGAGATCGTACAACAACAGCCATGATGTGAACATACCACCACAAGGGTAGAATCAGAGTCCAGGAAAATGAAGGCATATGCAAGCAAAATTTCAGGAAAAGAAAGAAACTTTAAACTTTATACATTCATGAATTCTTTTACGTTTAAAAAAGCAAGGCAATGTCTACGGCATATAATAAGATCAGATGCCCAAATGAACCTTGCATGTACAAAAGCACTAGAACCCGAGAATCTAGAAAAAAAACGAAACCCAAAGGGAAGAAGACCCTACGAGAAGTCATTTGAGAGCATAAAACTACTCCGGAAAAAGCTACTCTCTACGTTGATACAAGAGCAAGAGGAAAGAGGACACAGCTGCACGTGTTGGGAGAAACATCACTTAATAATCCAAAAGCTGCCTGTTCATGTAAAGACTTACGATAAGGAAGCACATCGATAAAAGCATCATCCAAAAGCTGCCTGTTCAATCCGTCCCTGTTTTTTAAACTGAATCCTCATACTGTTGTGCTCTAAGGTTGCACCTGCATTCCTCCTCGCTCTGGCAATCATTTGTCTCTTTATTGTTCTTTAACAAAATCATTCTCAGCTAAATCTTCCAACTTTTCAGAAACCATTTCTTCTCCCCCACTGTGGTTCATGCCAATGCCTTCGGGCTTCAACTCATTACCATGTTTCTCTGCAACATCCACATCTCCTCCAGAATACTTTCCAGCAAGTTCTTTTACTTCTGAATTATTCTCCCCGGAAATTTCCAGACCAACCATAGGTTTATCTCTGGTTTCATCCACCTTACGCTTGTTCTTGCTGACGTCTTTCACCGTGGCATCATCCCGTGCAACACCCAGTACATCTTCTGCATCCGCATGATGATTCTCCTTTGTGTCGCCACTAGTACGAGCATCAGATCCCCCTGTTTCACTGTCGTTTTCGGACTCATTTTCTACAACCTCCTCATTAGCATCTGTAGCAACCATGTTCCGCCTCTCGAGAAACTGCAACCTCCTCCTTAAATCCCCCAACTCCCTTTCCATCAAGAACAACCTTTCCTTCAGAGTCAAGTTCTCTTCCTCTAGTTGTGCAATATGGGTATCCTGATCATCGACTCGATTCTCCAACACATTGTGATACTCAGATCCACCGTAACTGGGGTAGATCATCTCAAATCGACTCAAATCATGGTCTAACCTCCTCTCAACCTCTACATGTTCCTCCACATCACTCTCGCTCGATCCTCCTTCGTCTTCATCATCATCGTAGTGGGGTTCCAGATCATGTCCATCAGATCGCAACCTAATTAGCCCCTTCATGGAGCCATACCCATCAACCCCCCACTCCTCCTTTGCCATATCGCCCAATACCTCCCTGGACGGTGAAAACATGGGTGTGGGAAGTACAGCTGGTGTCACGGGGCAAGGAGAAACCAATTCAGCAATCCCACCAGACTTCTTTGCGCGGATGATGAACGAAGTCGTGTTCCTCGGGGCATAAGGAATATAACGGTTATTGTTGAACTTCCTCTTTGGGTAGAATTTTCTCGTCTTCAACCTATTCTGAGACTGAAGCTCGTTTAGCGTCGGAGGATTGTACCCACCTGCTCCAACAGGCCCAACCTGAATGCCAGAACCAGGTACCTGCTGAGGGTTGTACCCTCCCATACCACCTGGACCAATAGCAATACCATGGTTAGGCATCAGATTATCCATCCTCCTAATCGGCTCCTTCATGGGTCTCTTGTCGTTGGGAATATTCTTTCCTTTCCAGTGGCTTCGGTTCATCTTCTGTTTCTTCAATGCAGGACCAAAGTTATTAGGCTTTGAGGAAGCCGGGTTCTGATACTTGGTACTCAAGCTAGGGTTAGGGTTAAAGTTCCGGGTGTTCATCATCAAAGGCAGGTTCATCATAGCCTGAGACTGGACCAGGTTCATGACCTGTGGCTGATTCATACCCATAACCGGATGGTTCATTCCCTGAGACTGACCTAACAATTGAGTCTGGTTCATAATTTGCGACTGAACCTGATTCATTACCTGCGGAGGCGGAGGCAGGTTCATCATCTGCGGCGGCGGTTGGCCCATCATCTGCTGCGGAGGCGGTGGATTCATCAGCTTAGACTGATCATTCATTCTAACAAAAGCCGAGACACACAAACTGAAACAAATAGAAGGAACCCTAGTTTTAAAAATTCCCAAATCTCGAAACCAACCAATTCAAGCAAATCAGCAATCAGATCCACGAATCAGAAATGGAATCCCTTGAATTCGAGCACGGATACGAAAGCATGAACCAGAAAACCAAGCGAAAAACAAACGGAACCAAGAAGAAATCCAAATCAAAACCCAAAAAGAACCCCCGAAATTGGAATTTGAGGTTTCGATTTCGTATTAGATTTTCTAATTTTTCGTTCGTATAATTTGTGGTGTGTCGAGTTTCTTTGCTGAATTTGGATCTGGAAATTTCTGATATTTTCTCGGGAAAGCAGAGAAAAGGTAAGAAACAAGTTTAGGAACGGCAGAAAGGGATTAGGTTCTTATATAGAGGTGAGCCGTGAAGGAAAGGATGTTGGGACGAATGGACGGCCAAGATGTGACAAATTAACCAACGGCTCAGGTTTATTTATTTCAAAGCCGAAGTCGGTTTATATAAAAGGTGAATTATCAAGCAAATAATAATTATTAAATAAAATAAAATAACACAATAAATTATAAGTATGATTAGTTACTCTATCATACTAATTAATTACCTGAATGTCCACGCCAAGCGTGGGTTAATTATTATTTTGTCTTAATTTATTTTATTATAGTTACAAAATGAGTTATGCAAAATTTAAATTGAACAATATTTAATATGTATTTCTAAGACATTTTTTTTGTTACTTGTTAGATAATATGTTGTGTTGTATTTTCTCCTTTTACTTTAATTTTATCCAAATTTTGTTTATGCTAATATATCAAGAGATATTCCTATCAAAGTTATCTTTTTAAAAATTTGTCTTATCAAATATACCGATTACCGAGATGTTCCTTCTTTTTATTCTTCTATCAATATAATATATAATTTTGAATAATTAATCGTTTTTTAAAACCATGATTTGGCATAGATAATCATGCTTTTTATTAATTAAAAATAAAGAAAATCACATGTTTATAGATTTTAATGATAATCTATTTTTCTTCTTTTTTTATAGATTTTAATTAGATATTAGATTACATTATATTTGGACATCATTTTTTAAATATTTCCCTCTCCTTATCTTTTGGTATATTAAATATAGATTTAATATCAAGTTTATCAAAATTGATACACGATTATATCGGAAAATCACTAATTAAAATAAGATTAAGAGTTATTTAATTTGCTATGTTGAAAACACACTATTTTTAATCATTCTTGTAGAGATGTAAAATTGGTTATCTCCAGCCCGACCCAATCCTAAATCCAAATTGATTAGTTTAGTGGGTTGATTATCCATAAACTTAACCCACTGCATATTTAACTAAAGTTGTTATATATATACACATGCATATATGCACCCATATATACACACACACATACACGGATATACATATACACACACATATATATACACAAGCATATATGCACGTAAAACCCTCAATGGGGGATACTCAGCAACAACAAACAAATTAACAAACAATCTACCAAACAGAATACATTATCCTTTTAGTTATTAGGACTTAACAACAATACACAGACACTCTCATTCTACTTCTCTACGCAGACAAATACAAACGAACTGAACTCAGTTAAGCCTTGTCCCCATGCCGAGACGTATCTGTCTGTGCTTCAACAATTCGAAACCAAACAACCAACAACAATTGCAAAACCATGAGATCTTTCCCCGAAACCCGAAACCCTCCAACAATGTAGCCCCGTGGTTTATGGAAAACGTCGAGAAACAGGAAACTTACTGGTCCGATCGAACTTTACAGTCCCGTGTTAGGGTTGTTTCCTGCCAGAATCAGAGAGATCTCCAGACCGCGGCTAAAGGCCTGGTTGAACATCATACGTGTTTGGAAGGTCGAGACGAATGGGAACCACGAGAAAAGTGCAACCGGGACAAAGATTAGCATTCCCATTCCCGCGTCATATAGACGTGCCAGAGAGCGGATGGATTTCCACAATCCCATCCTCTTAACGATCGGTTTCCAAGCACAAGCGATCTGGAGAAAAATCACCATATAGTTTTCTCAGAGATCTGGTCACTGAATATGATAAAAGACTAGAAAAAGGTTTATCCAAAGATCAAGTTTGGGGGGGGGGGCTACCGAAAGAATTCCCCAACCAGTCGGTATAAAAGCCAAAACGCAGGCGAATATATCGGTGATCGACAAGTCTGTGCGAGCAACTGCTACCGCTATGCCGGCTAGAGCCAACAATAACACAAGTCCCTGTACGAATCTCAACACAAGCTGGAAATTGACAGAAATCTTCTGGCTAAAAGTAAAGACCTGTTTAAAAGTGCCCAAGAACACAGGAGAGATCATCAGATCATAATATGCAATTAGAGGAATCGGCTAAGAAAAAAAATGGTTACGGGAATGAAGCGTGAGATATGGGCTATCCGACCTTGAAAAGCAATATAATCACAGCTATTGCAACCCATGACCAACCATACACCTGCAAGAGGTAATGTGTCGGCAAAATATTAAGCATATGATAAATTTCATGGGAATCTTTTTGAATCATAGATATCACCCAATGAAAAAAAAGGTACCAGAAGATTTCAACAGAAAACAAATGCTGAAAGTTGACTACATAAGCAATAGATGAAGGAAATCATTATTACCGCCAATGATGTATTTGACCCTTGAATCTGCAGTTTGTAGACGATACCATACTGGAAGATAAAGAACCTTAGACATAAAATAGTCTCCACTATCCTCCCGCTCAGAGTCCGAATGTGTGACTGTACATGGAAAATTATTATTGTTATTCATAGAATAAAGAAGTGTCAAAAAATGAAAAGAAAATAAGAAAATAAGAAAAAAGTTGCATATAAGAGAGGAAGTTCCTAAAATATGTCTCCACAGTGAGGAGCAAAACAGTCTGGATATTAGATTAAATTAAAAGACAACATTAAGAAGAAAATCATAGGTCTATTGGTGATCAAACAATGAAAACTGAATAAGACATAGTTGACCAACCATGGAATAGAAACCAATGATAGAGTTTCGAGAATCAAATTTTAATACCAGTTCTTCTTCCCACCATGCTTCCCAGCTCTCACCTCCTTTGACTCCAATTCCACCTCTGTAAAAGAGCCAATTGGTCCATTCTTTGAAGTCTTCCACAATCCTGAGAGAACGGAAAAGCTTGTTCAACTCATGAACTGGGTTCATTAACATAAGTATGAGGTAAGACTGATTACTTTTGCCACTCAAATCCAGCAGGGTTGAACAAATATGGAGCAAAAAGCCAAGAAAGAGCCATAAACCAGCTGCTGACAGTCAGAAGAATGTAGGTAACGGCACTAGCCTCATCGTTTCCATATGCAAGGTAAACGATTAGTAAGAGGACAACCTCCAGCCTAGAGAAAACATGAAGTAGAATATGAATTAGATTTTCCAGTTTTGGAATTACCAAAAAGACAGAGAAAACACACTGCCGCAACATATGTGTGTATAGGAAAAGAGGGTGTAAGAGGATGATCACCCTTTGATAAAGTGACTTCTGGAATAAAGGCGGTAGTTTTCGGAAAATTTGATGTGCTTGACCACAAAGCCTCTCCCAGTAGCTTGGTACTGTTAACAAACACTTTTCATCAAGTTTCAGAAATATATATACATTTAAGAGCTAAGAATGAGAACATACCCTTGCACCACCATGAAGAATAGTCCGACCAAAATAATGTGTTCTTGTGCCAAGAGAAAACGTGAAGAAGACAGTACATAACTGAAATTGCATAGTTATGAAACTGACAATTGCCTACACCACAAAAGATGGATTTCATAGGAATAAGTTCCATCACAAAACAACCGACACAATAAAAAAAGGAAAAACAAATGACCTTACAGCAACCTGCTATCAGTAATGGTAATTTTCTTTTTCTTTTTGCAAACAATCAAATTGATAAATAAGATGCTTCAGTATACTTGTATCATTCTCCGAAAAGGATAAGCTACCAGAAAAGTAACACTAATATGCCCTTCTCAATCACTCACTTACTAGATAAAATAAAAAAGAAATAAATCACACTTTCCCCATAGTGCAACGGGTTATGCATTTTAATCCAACTAGCATGCATATGTTGTTCAATAGTTCTGCCCTATTCAGCTCTGTTACAATCCTCGTTTTTGAACATTTTAAGCTGCGCAACCGGTTCAACTTGACTAAGCCACATGCTCGTCCGACACAAGCAAGAAAGGAAAGGTAATTGCTTACAGACAGACCAGATATTTTCTTTTCAGCTGGATGGCTATTGGAACCAATGGAGGAAAAAACAAAGTTGCCAACACAATCAGAAACATGTTCTAATGAACCAAACTGGGAGGAATCTATCCACCAACCCTCAAGTTACAACTAAAAGAAAACAAGTAGCATGTTCGGAAAAATGAATTGAAAGCACAAATTTACAACGGGACCAAAAAGGCGCAAAATTATTACCTGGAGAAAACCCTGCTCCAAAACAAAGCCTAAAACCATAGGCACAGCAGTGAAAACACCAATCTGAAACAGAAACTGCGCATTTAGAGCAGCATTAAGGGCAGTATCACCCAATACGAGAGCTCTTTCTCGCATAGTTGCCCCAACCCCAGAAAGTGCCTGAAACAAATCAATCGCCAAAGTAACTGAGACTACGGACGTATAACAGCATCATGCTTGACATGCAGGAGGTAAATACCATGCAAAAGTTCGAGAGCTTGTATGTTAACCCATACAAAACAAGTTACACTCTGCAATCATCCAAACAGTAGTATGAGACACTACTCACCAGATACAACCTTCCGTATAAGAATATGTACACAGTAAGCACCGTCAACTGCAAGAAGACATAAAAAGCATGAAGCATTAGTTCTTTTACTGCTATTTCTTGGAAGCTATAGTCTAGAGAAACTACCAGTTTTCTCAAGATTGCTCTAGCTACGAGGGAGATAGAAAGAAAGTGATTTTTGCATATAAATTGAGGAACTTCATAATGAAAAGACTTGGCTCCATAGCATTGATTGCTAAGCATTAAACTTCAAAAAAGAACTGAAATATGTCCATGCTCAGCTTAACAAGGTCAATGTGACTGAACCGAATTCCAGCTATGTGAACCTGTTATAATATATTAAAGCAAAAATCATATCGCTATACATACCATTGTGCAGAAGTAGTACCCAACAGTTGTAAAGTAGAACGACATCATTCGGAAGAAATCAAGAAGCTGACCAAGTCTGTACACATCCCGGCTAAGAACCTGTTCACCATTCCCACCAGCAACCTTTCCTTCAAATAGAGCTATTTGATTTAACCCGACATCTCTCCCTTTGCCGACCTGTAAATACAAATTAATACGCATATTTTATCCTATAACGCAAAGAGTTAGAAGATGGGTGCTCTACGAACCTGAATATACTCGTGATGAGTGACATTCCCTTGACGCAGAGTTGAGTTAAAACCTGTTTGTGGTATCATGAAATCATTACCACTCAAGTAGAAAGGAAATTAATATATCAATTTAACTCTAAATTCAATGATTTCCATTTTTAAAGTGGATAAAGCTCCTTCTCCGTATACATCAAGCTTATGTTATTGAGCAATCACCAAACAGTAATTCCAGGGGGGGGGGGGGG
>NW_010965304.1:1712865-1725803 GCF_000463585.1 Tarenaya hassleriana | reverse complement strand
AACAATATTATCGAGGGGGGGGGGGGATCTTACCAGCATAGATATCTTCACTGATATTAATGATCCGGGATGCCTTGCTGATACCACCGCGCGTAATATGGAAAACTCTGTCGAATACATCTGGATGACCATAATGCATTCGGATCCTGGAAATTCACAAAACTTAGAATTAACATTCTATCATAATTTCATGGTTTCAACCAAGATAAAACTAATAGATAGAAGTAACTTACTTTAAGGGTTTTGCTAATACTCGTTGACCAAGAGTTACAAAGCTGGTTTCTTGATTGGACATGAATGAGGCCAAGGAAGAGACACTGCATGTTGAGAAACAATTACATAAGGTAATGTAAGGTGCAAACAGGAAAGCATATACACACTCTGGTACGCACCTTCCAGTGAATACATGTTCCCTGACTCCAAGAATAGTAGGAGGTCGTATTCCATGGTCACAATGAAATTCTTCCAAAAGATTTCTCATCTTCAAGGCTTCTTCAAAATAATTATCCTATGTGCACAGCCAAGAAAGAATATATAACAACAGAAAAAACCAGTGGCTCCAGTAAAAAGTACAAGCTGGCCTATGTGAATTCAAAATTCCCTTGAGCATACGCCTAAGCGAACATTCCAAAATACCTATGCGCTGATGCTGCTCTCACAGCCTATAATTTTATTAACTTTTAATATTTGTTAAACTTTTAGCTTTGGTTAACCTCCTTTTTTTTGTTCATAATAGAAAATGACAGAGATACAAAAACGTAAAGCCTGCATGTCTAATCCGAGTTTGAATTTGATAAGTACTTACAGTTTACAGCTTTGTGTTTAGTGTTTTGTATAGCTTAATGGTATCTAGTCTATAGTTGTGTGTGTTTGGATATGTTGGTAAGTTAGTAGTTAGTAGTTAGTTCAGCCTTTTTTAGCTATAAATACAGGTTAGAAGGATTAGAAGGGTTTTAATCAGAATTTTGGGGAAAAAAGGTTACGGTTTGGGTTGAGAGCGGAGGTCTCTCGTTAATCAAGTCTCTAGGGTTTGTTTTCTGGTTTTGTGAGCAATAAAGCGTTGAGTTTTCAGAGGGAAACCTGAGTTTCAGGTTCTGAAACTTATCAGAATTTCAGGAGCAAACTAACCATAACAATCCATAAATATATACACACTAACCTGATTCATATCAATAGTTTGGATTGCATTCCCACGAGTAAATACGATAGCATGATTTTGATTCTCAGGTTTGCCTTCCCCAAGTTTCGGGTCTCCAGGCAATTTGATGGAATAGATTTCCTGCATAACCGAAAAAGCCCAGGGAAGCAATTCAAAAGAATAAAATTGTAAGACCAGAAAGGGAAAGAAAGAATGTATCTGCCGACTGCCAACTCTTGAGCAGAGTAGTTATAGACTGCGTATCACTTGTAGCATGGTAAACCTTTAGAATATTGAATAGAGTACGTGCAGTATACACCCCTTGTAGCAAGTAAAGTATCTTGAATATCAAAAGTAAACACAAAAATAGGGTGGATGAAAGATACCTTATCCTTCCCATTGATGTCAGCCTTCACGAGCTTTGAGTAATATTCAGTGTGCGTTTTACCCTCCTTTGGAGTTTCGACAACATCAATGTAAGCAACACGAAGGGCTTCGTTCCTGACAAAAGAATAAAAGGTATCGATGTCATGAAATTGAATTAGGGACTGGAGAAGTAGCAATAGAGACATAAGGTAGAAACATATTTACTTAGGTGAAAGAGAGGCAACAAAAGGGCATCCTACCTTTGCATCAGCAACGCAATGTCAGCAGCTTCAGGTTTTTGCTCTTCCTTCTGTCTGCCATATATTTGACATGTGACAACATACGTAAACTTTAGATCTGCTTGAGCCCTTGCTTCAGGAGATAGCTCAAATCCATCTGAATCCATTGCATCATTACCAGAAAAGCCAGATTCCCCGTCTGAAATTTTGATGCATAATAAGCTAATTACCAAAGCAGGCTTTGCAAAAGCATATTCAGAGAAACCACTTACCTCCACTGGTCTTTCTTTCCAGATAAGACTGAAGCATAAGTGCCTTCCTATAGTACATCATTCCACGAACTGCAGGTTTAATTCCAACCAACATGTAAGAAAAAATGCTACATATATGTACAGCAACTGAAATTTCAAATACTCTTTTTCAAGCATTCTTAGAAAAAGGGGAAGTTTAAATCATATACTTGATGGACGAGACTAAAGTAACCCCATCATGCGCTAACAATACCCGTGCAGGGTAAATCCGCAAGAAACTTGGCACAAACAAAAAAGTTACTACTTTTGATACACAACAACACTTGTCGGTTTACCTGTCCTGGCTAGGGTTTGTCCACGATAAGAGGCCCAAAGTCGAAGTTCAAGTATCTCTCTCTCGCTGTCAAGATCACCTTCTAATGCATTTTCATCCCGTCCAATTCGATCAAGGAAGTTCTTCCATTCATCTGAAACATATCATCAACTATCCATGAGAAACATTTTGGCCAACTACCCAGTACAGTAATCAGTAATGCAAGCATACAGCTACTCATCCATCTCCAACAACTTAACAATCTTTAGTTTTCCGAAAGAAAAAAAACTACCTAGTGCAAAAACAAAAAGACTTAAATATAAACACATCCTAGACATGCATTGCATGTCCATTTCCGTATCCTAAATCTATTTTTCCAATTAGTTATATCCTTTTACCCATTGATCGCACATCATGTTACAGCCCCTACTACATTGATAACTACTAGCCTGTCCAAAATCACTCTCCACAGTAGGGAGAAGACAACCATGTAAGTGACAAACCTATTGTCCATTTGTGGTCTAGGAAGCAAAAAGAGGGAAAAAATAGGCGAGAGCCACCAAAATATGAAAAAAAAAACACTTGGTGGAAAAATACCTGGATATATTTTCTGAAGGTAAAACAAGATTGATATCCCATCCTCATTTTTCTTTGTCAGCTCTTGCATGCTATATAGCACGGTTTCAGAATAGTATGGAGTAAACACACTGACAATAAAGTCCAAAGAAGGGAGACAGTTAATTTATGAGCATGTTTGGACAACATCATTTAAATCAGAGTGAAAGTTAGACCTGAAAGACAGCATCTCGCGGACAGGCCTTGTTGGGGGCATGTCCATGAAAAGAGAGTTTGTGAAGAATTGCAGCCTGCGTCTGGCCTCAAGATTCTTAGGAACATTGGCTGCAGAATCTTTGATAGTTGATAGGGAGTACAATCTTTTGACAAGTGCTTTCTGCCAAGTCAGGAGGATCAATGACATTCACAGAAAAGTAAAAGAGCATCCAACAGCCTTAGAAATAGAAACCTTCGCTATACCAGTTCAGCATCTTTTGGCCAGTTCAATTTCGTAAAGAGCCGACCTTCATTCCTCGCTTGCGATAATATATTCCACGTCTCATAATTACCCCTAAAACAGAAATAAATTTGCATAAACCACACCTGAGGAGGAAATTTTGCAGCAAAAACAGCTAAATGATACAGTTTATGTACCTCATATTCACAGATAATATGTCAAGTCGCATAACATCATAGAGATCCTGAAGAGCCTTGATGGCCCCTTTTTCATTCTCTGGTGTCTCATTTTCTTTCTATCCACAGATTAAACGAAATTTAGAAGAGAGTACATAGAGTGAGATTCAACAAGGAAAACTAAAATACTAAGGGATAATGGATCTTAAAAATAAAAAACTGGGTACTCTTCTCCTGCAAAGGAAGCTCATATCAACACTCACTTTTTGATATACGTGCATTATGAAGATCGCTATTATCAACAATGAGTCTATTAAATGAAATTCTTATCAAGATAGAATAAGAACGGGCAGTTAGTAACTAATGAAACATACCAGGATCCCCATCAGAGCAGTCACTCTGGTGATAACCAGGGAAAGTTTGTTCAGCTGCAGGTCATGATGAATGTTCCTATTCTTCATGCTGGTATGAATGTCGTCGTAGATTCTTTCAACCCTAAAGAATAAACATTTAATAAGATTTCTTTCATCACATTAAATTAATTCAAAGTAACATCAGCGTCAGAAAATATATTACCACATCCTCCCTTCGGCTTCCAAAATTTCTGTTAGGACAAGCTTGAGAGTGTAGTAGACTTCCTCGACAGCATACATCATATAATCATCTTTTGTGATTCTCTCCCAAAGCTCTTCTTGTGAAATACTATCGGCAGCAATATCTTTTGCCAATAAAATCTGGAAATAAAAAAATAGAAAAAGAATTCATCAACTAGAATGTTAACACCATAAACAAATTTTAATGGAAAGCAGCGAGAGTAGCCATATGAACACAAACAATGGGAAACGGAGAAGAAAAATAGATATTTAACTAGCAGATAAGCACATTCACCTTGCTGGCAAGAAGGAAAAGGGGCCACTGAACCAATGAAAGTCTACCAGAATTTTTGGGTATCAGGAGCAACTCCATCTCACTAGACAGATGATTGAGTAAGAAAAATGTGTGAAATCAAAACAATAAAAAGGGAGAAACTAAATAAAACAGGAACCAAGGAATGATTGCAATAGCACGTGCAGCGCTTACAAGTCTGCGATATAGTCTTCCTCTCGTAGACTTTTAATTATTTGATTCCAAAATGGAGCAAAGTGAGCAGCATCAACTTTGTTCTCCTCCACAACCTTCGCATAATCATGTCCGGACATGCATAATATTGAAGCAAGAAAATTAACAAGCAAATAATAAAATACAAACCCATTTGGATTTTCTAGAGCTAGAAAAAGTGCAAAGGCACCTTGACAACCAAATGATTTGTATGTTGGAATTAGCAATACAATTTACAAAGAATAAACAGGATGCCAGCGCCTAAGTAACTGTAATGGTACATGAACCCACAATAGAAAGTTGAACCAAACCCGTTCCTCAAATAGATGAAAACTTGGTAGTTCCCTTGTTAAAGGTAAGGTGCATGCTTACAGAACGATTTGAGACTGTTTAACACAACATTAAGTTCACTTGTATATAGCTCCTAAAAAGATCTATTTATTAAATTTGAGTGAAATTGATTACATATTCTCTTAAGCGACCATCTCCTAAATCTAGCTAGAAGTGACCCCATAGTATAAATCCTGGAGATTGTCCTTAAAACCACAATAACTTTCCAGAAGCATACATATAAAAACATGAGAAAGAGTAATCTCTAAGTCATTTTTCTCAGTTTTTGAATCCTCTTGTTTTCTATCAGTCGTATTTTAATGAAGTTATAATTTCAGTATTTTTTTCGACTGACGTAAGGTTGCAATTTAGCATTTGATAGTTAAAGTAGGAAGAGCAGAGGATACACTATAATTAGGATACAAACCTCACCAGTCACATCAAGTTAAAAAATAATTAGTTCTAAATTTCCACATGATTATAGAACATGTGAAAAGAACTATGGAGCCATGTTTCAGGGAGACAACACACAAAAGTAGACAAATTTGACCTTAAGCAACATTCTTATATTGAGCCAAGTTCATGAGCATCAATAGGCAGCTAAGGAACCGGAACAGATATAAAAATGTACCGGGACTATACTCTACGACTCAAACAGAACCGCACCTTCTCTGAAGGAAATTAAGAAAGATAAAGATGAAGACATACCCCGCATAGGAAAGCATAACACATTCACAAATAAGGTTCCTGAATTGATTAATGTTTCTTTTTCACAGAAGATTAGATTTTAAAGGCCTGTATCAATGACATACTAACAGTTTAGCAAAGCACAATGGAAGCAAAAAAGCAGAATTCTGGAAGCAAACTTCAGGACCATGAGGAACAAGTTTTCTCTCCTTTTCATAGTTGACACCCTAAACGTGTGAACCTCATGTAGTTACAACAGACAAAATGATACCTTTTCAACTGTTATGGGCATTTCAGTCAGTTCAGTTATATGTATAGAATCTAAAGGACCAATATGCTGTGAAACAAATATATGCTAACAATAAACCATTTCCTTCGATTAGCATTTTTCTAGTCAAATTTCTTATTATACTACCTAAAGAGGAATCACCCTATAAATTCAGTATTTGAACTTGCCAACAAACACTAAATTCAGCAAGGAAAGCAACATGATTCACCTGTCGAGATGAAGGATCAGAATTCCTGCACAAGATTTTGAATTAAAGAGAAAAGTTAACAAGGACAAAAGGAAAATCCTTTCTAGCAGAAAATATAACTTAAAACAAGGTGCTTAGAGAGAATAAGAAAAGGAATTCAACCGATTCTTGAGAGGAACATGAAGAGTCTTTATAAAGGCTCCAGGAAACTCCTCAAAGAGTTTGTGAATAGCGTCCAAAGATCTTATCTGTAGAAGGTAAACAGCAATTAAGTAACAAACAAACAAAGGTACAAAAGACAACTACCGGTTGCAAACACAGAGTGACAATCTTAAATCATTTTCATTTCGCCATTGTGAGTAATAAGAAAGTCTCAAACACTTACTTCTCCTAAACGATCTCTCGCTCCGAGCAAGAAACCCAAAAAGGCAGAGACGAGGGTGTAAAAGATGTGAATGTCTAACAGATAGATCTGTTAATTAAAGTAGAAAGTCAAAGAATAATATGGAAATACTGTACATGTGAGAGGAAAGAACAATTACAATATAAACATCTAAAAATAACAGAGTACATTATCAGGGCAAGACAAAATAGTTCTAACAGAAACTTCCAAAATATCTAAAAGAGGAGAAACTTTACTAGCCACTATTTTTTTTTAAATAACCTCTCAAAGAAGCAAAAGAAAAACATGAATCTACAAGCATATGTAAAGTAGACCAAA
The DNA here is from genome assembly GCF_000463585.1 of Tarenaya hassleriana. Taxonomy (NCBI): domain Eukaryota; kingdom Viridiplantae; phylum Streptophyta; class Magnoliopsida; order Brassicales; family Cleomaceae; genus Tarenaya; species Tarenaya hassleriana. The sequence goes on along the minus strand of NW_010965304.1, from coordinate 1,718,996 downwards.
CTTACAGCGACCACAGGAGCCCATAAACTGGCAACAGTCAGAGCATTATAGTTGTCTGCATCAAGAAAGCAATAACCCAATGACAAAATTACAAAAAGATAAAAAATAGTTTCCTGTTAGAATATATATTTCAAGATAACACACATATCAGCACAAAAACACTTGTGAAACTCACTAGACAGACCTAACAATCACACACTCTAATATTTCAGAGAGCTGTGACCATGTTATCACATGCTGGCAACACACATGCGGCAGGAATAATCCGAAGAGAACAGAAAACTGCTTAAGGTCCAAAGCCATGTCTCCAATCAAAATCTAGTCACCTAAAAGGGCAGCCCGGTGCACAAAGCATCCCCGCTCAAGGTCCGAGGAAGGGTCACACCACAAGGGTGTATTGAAGTCAAACCTTACCTTGCAGAATATTCTGCAAGAGGCTGATTCTAGTCACCTAAAGTGTTATATCAATTGTATACTTACTTCTTGACACCAAATCATGCCAGGAGTATGGTATATTATTCTGGGTCACTATAGTCCTTGTTGGGCTAACCAGTGGCGCAATCTGTAAATTCACAAGGGAAGAGAAAAAAATAAATCATTATGACAAGGATCTACATTATAAATTCAAGTTCCACAGTACTGCCAACAAAATATTATCGTCATTTTTATCTTAATGATTACTAAAGTTTCTGACTCCAGGAGATCTCAATGAAGAGAGAGATATCCTTCATTTCTGCAGTGAATAAGTATAAATTGCCTTCACAAATTATTTGGACGTGAAGAGCTCACTGGTTAGCTTGGGCTTGACATTGACTTTACACTGCATAAGACTCAAGCCTTTTGAATCGAATTATAAGGAAAGCTTTAGATACATTAGTAATGTTCATGCCAGTAATCACAAACTTCAGTAATAACTCATTAAAATGAAACAAAACCTAAAAGAGATTAACACATTATTTCTCCCTCCCGAAAACTGTGGTTTATAGATTTTGCATTCAGTTCAACTGTAAAATATGAGAATGTCCTTCATGAATTATGAGAATTAGAACCCAACCTACTAGATTACGGATCGAAGCTGCTTTTGGTTACAAGTACAGGAATTCAAAGAATTGGAACAGGGTCATAAAATACACATCGACAAGCCAAAGAAAAGAACAATTGAACAAGGTCAGTAAATGAGAAAAAGAAAGGTGGAAAGCCACCTATAACAAAGGAAATAGACAAAAAAGAAGTTGTTTGAGGTTGATGCACTAACCTGAAGAAAGAATGCAAAAGAGAATTTTGCAGCCAGAACAGCAACCCAAAACAGCAAGTACCTGCGTTGTACCTTGACTCAGTAAAACCTTCCACAGGTTAAAGTCGCTAGGGCAGTAAAGGCTGCTAACGTCCATTTGGTATTAATCAAAAAAGTTTTTCTGTGTTTCTCCGACTTCTCTGATAAGCCAAATTTACTAGAATATTTTGCTGTTATCTTTTATCATTAGACATTTGCAGCAAATTATTTGCAGTAGCAGTTATATGAACTCTAGTAACTATCCCGCATTTGCACAAAAACGTAAATAATAAAAGATGAAGCTGAAGAAATTACTTGATAAAATCAGATGTCTTTTCATACATGCCACGGCCAACATAGTGCCTTTCCTGAGAAAAACAAACATGGAAGTATCAGAAAAGATTGATAGGCAATGAAGCAACTTTTCAAGAATAAAGAGTGAAAAGAGTAACACGAGGCATAGAACCTGGCGCATCCACTTAAAGAAGCGAATCACAGGCCATCGATCACATTGGTCAGTCATGTAGTGGCAAGCCGGGATACGCATCAGAAAACTTATAAAAAACTGGACACCACCATAGATGGCAATGACAATCACATAAAGCTTGAAGACGACTGAACTAGAATTTGGTTTAGTATCCTCTTGAAGCGCCCTCCTGCCCAAAATACAGAAACTATCAACATCAGAATAATTGATATCTAGCCCAAAAAAGATAACAGATGAAAGAAGACTAGCAATGACATATAAAAACTGAAAAAAAAAAAGCAGAAAGTTCCAAGAAAAGAATGTTTACATACACATAGAGGAACGAGATGAAGACAGAGGCACAAGCAAACCAAATAAAACGAAGAAAAATGCGAGATACAGCCAGTCTTCTTGTTGTAGAATATGCGCCATACATCATTATAACATCCAGAACACCTATAACATTAACCAAAAGCTTTTTCTTCACCAATTGATTACCACCAGGAATGATCAGACTAAAGTATGCAGTTTAAAACTGACTCTCAGTGAACTTCATCAGAACAAATGTTGGACCCAGGCTGAGAATTTCGCGCAAAGTCCTCCTAGAGACAAGGTGATGTTTGTTGAACGCAATTATGGTCAGTCCCTGGAAAAGAATTCATTAGAACGTGCCAGAAGGTGAGACAGTTTTTGTTATTATACAATCCACAATACAAGGGGAAAAAAAGTAACCAAAATCAAAAGAAAAAATTAAAGACATCTTAAACTATCAACAATTTGTTAATCAGACAACACAACCAAAAAAAGCAGACGAATATTAAGGACGAGCAAGAAAACAAAAACAGAACTACAGACCTGAAACATCATAGCAAGAAATATCCATAACCGATGGAAGCTATGGTACAGATGCAAATATGTCCGGTGTTCAACAAAAGAAGTCTTTCCTCGATGTTTTCCCCCACCAGTTTTAAGCTCGTACTGTAAGGAGAAAACCAGCAGATCAATTTGATGCAGTAAGTGATTTAAAGAAAGTCTATAACTAGATCTTGTGGGTAGCACAAAAGAGTGAACAGATCAATATGTAGATATTACATCCATCGCTTGCTTAACAAAATTAGAGAAAAAGGAATGAGAAATCGCTACACTGAAAAGAGGTCAAAACAAGAACGAAACCACAACACCTGCATAACTTTAACTTCAAAATATTACAAATGGTGTAGGGATTTAGTTCTAGATTGTTGCAAGTGGTCAAACGTAATGCTTCTTATGTATGCATAGATGCTTTATTCTGTTCATTTGAAAGTGGTCACCATGGAAGCAACAAACACAACATGAATTCAAAAAATCATATTATGAACAACAAGCAAATACTTCAAAACCTTTCGCCTGGGTATAGGTTTCTGGAAAAAGGATGAACTTCTGCGCCAAGGCCAACCAAGCTCGAAGCAGTGAAGCGACCTGGAAAAGTAAAAATGTCAGCCAATAGAACAAATGAAATTTCATGCAATGGACAATAAAGGAAAATATTTACCAAAAATACTCATTGAAGTCATCGTAGTTTCTCCAAGCTGAGTGAGGTGCTCGACCATTGTCATTGTTAGAAGCTTCCTACGCAAGAGAAATAGCATACATGCAAGAGAAAGCATGTATAAAAGTATCATTTTGTTATGCAATATATAATGGATTTTACCAAACCAGCATAGTTTCTATTCTACATATATACAAGCTATAAAACAGATTAGACAACATTTCCAAAGAACAAAACAACCCATGAAATAACTCTCTAATACAAAAGGAGCAGGATTTCACATGGGCATCTACACCTAAAACAGAAGTCTGTCAACTGGAACAACTATAAACTTATACATAAATGTTTCCAGTCAATCCAGCCAGAAACTGGATATTCAACCCTAGCTTTCAACAGGAATTAACAAGGGTAAACATCAGACAGATTGTGTGAGAAATGAATGTAACAAATGAAGATTTTGTCCACCTAGGGACTTCGCTAGACTGTGACTAATATGGTGAAGGTTTTTTACCATTTCTAATATATACCAGACACTTTCATCCTACTTTCTGTGTATTAGTTCCTGAATGTTAAAAAAGAATACCATTTGAAGCAGCAGTACTATGATCAAGAAAGACCAACTAATTTGTCAAATATGAAGAGATCCAAAAAGGAAAGTTTATAGATTCGAGGTTCCAAAAAAGACTTTACAGGAACATACCGCGGCAACCACTTCATACAGCGGAGCAATTACATGATCAAGGAATGATACACCATCATCAGCACTGCGACTTTCAGGTGGCTTGCAACTGTCAGCGGTACGAGCAACACGCTGTCTCAAAATTTCATCCATTTCTCTTACCATCTGCAGGAAAAAAAATTAGAATAAAAAAGAATTGCAAGAAATGAGCAACTATCATGACAGAAATTATGAACAAGCCCACTAGAACAAACAACAAGATTAATCAATTAAGAGAGGGTTTGGCACAAATTTCAGAGCACATAAGAAATAAACCCATTGACCTATTCAAGCACATAATGGTTATATTTACAAGTAAAATAAGTATTCAGGTAAGCATATCTTACATGGTGGAATATGTAGCACAAACATTCTGGAAGAAACCTGATATTGGCAGCTTCACCCCAAATCAGGAAGTACAAGGAGAGGAAGAGTACTTTCTTTTCTCCACTAACGGCCTCCAAACTGCACATTCAAGATCCTTGGAATGAATACGCAACTGGAAAGTAAAAGGAAAAATGGAGAGGGGGAGATGAGACCCTACTTGCTCCAAGCAGGTTGAATGCACAGGTAATCACACCACTTGATGTAGTTGTCCAGGGTCTTCAAGAACACCTTTCGTACCACAGCCTCATCCAATTTCTAACCATCAAAAAGGCAATCCATTAGATTTTAAGATGCAACTAACAATCTTAGACAAGGAGAGGCAAAAAAACAGAAACTCTGTCCCCGATATACTCTTCAGTACATGAAAAGTGAGAGAGAAATCATCAACATATTAAAATTGAAAAAGCTTCTATACTTACAGGATCCATTTCGCCAGGAATTCTAAGACGAGATTGCTCGTTAGCAAGAAGAAGAACTATATGTTCACGCTGGTTTGAGACATTGTCTTTCTGAGGCCATAAAGATTGATATGTCAGAAACTGCATAAACCCTTGTACTTGAATTGAAGCTAAAGCCAAAGTATTGCATTCCATGTTAAGCTAAAATACTACAGTATCAAAAGCACAAACCATCACGTGTTCACACAGAGACATCATATACATGACAAGGAAGGAAAACTAGAAGGAAATAGAGGAGGATTAAGCACATGACCAGGAATGATATTATGAAATCTTAGACGTAAAACAAAGTAAGGTCAAACTAGAAGAGCCTTTAAAGATTCTACATGAGTTTTCAGATCTTCAATGCATACCAAAATGTTCAAAGGTGGAATTCAGAAAGTCATATAAACCATTTCAACCTCTCATCTCTAGCATCAACCATATACTACACATATTCTGTCAACCAATAAGAGCTTCCCAGTTTTACATACCTGAAACCCAAAAACGTAGTGCAGTAAATCAAATATATCAGCATTCCTTGTTGTAGGAATGGGAAAATCTGTCGGTAGTTTTGGTAAGTCTTGGAAGTATTTCAATGCTGCAACTGCTGCTTGCACCTGCTTACAAGTTTTTGTCAGCATTCAAGACAAGACAAAAAATCATTCACACATTAGGACAAAATAGAAATTACTCACCTCAGGGAAAGTCGTTACAGCATTCGTGGAGACAGGAGCATCAAGAGGAATGATGTTATAAGCAATTGTGTCTTCGCTCATTGCTGCATCTGAATCAATTACACGCTTCAGCTGTAAAAGTATAAACGAAAAAGCATTAACAGCTGCATTCTGAATAGACTACATTCAGAGAACAGAATATGCAATGAATAATAAAACTCAAATTGCCATCTTCTTTTGAAAACATATATCATCATCATTATTCCTTTGCTCAGTAGCTTTTTAATCAGCTTCATTTCAAGAAACTTAGCCATCTGATAGATAATCATGAAAGACCTCCCAAGCTTAATGAACTGAAGCCATGTCATCCCCATGAGAACAAAGAGAATAGCAAAAAGAAATCACTTAAATTGAGGCAAACCATGATCTTACAGCAGGTTTAATGTGCTAGTTTCAAAGTTGCTTACTTTCAAATTTCTTATGCTGAAACTAAAGAAGATTTTTTGTTACTGCTCAGAAATTACAAATAATATTCCTACTAAACATGCAAGACAGTCCAGCCATATTCCTATATTTCTTTCAAGTATCTCCTAGTGGCATGTTAGGAATTCCTCTAGGGTAAATTATTGTTTCAGAATCCTGCTG
>NW_010965304.1:1711557-1712769 GCF_000463585.1 Tarenaya hassleriana | reverse complement strand
CGAGGGTAAATTATTGTTTCAGAAGCCTGCTGAACCCAACAATTCAATCTGGACTGTCTAAAGATTCCATTGGTGCATAAGAAAGTCCATAAATATTTTTCATTAGATGGACAGACACAAGCAATAGTGTCGACCACAAAATGTGGAAGACAAATTCAAGATTTCCAACTGCATAAGCACAGAAACCAAGATTCGCATAGCTTTTTTTTTCAGAAACCAAGGTCTTATTTTAATTGTAAGATTCTTCCAGTGAGAGTTCAACGAACGCATAACCAAATGAAAGATGTTAAAAGACAATCTCCAAACCTCTTCAGGAATATCCTTCGCTAATTGCTCCAACACACTTCCCAAAACTTTAAGCGTTGCGAAAACTCTTTTCCTTCTCACTGTTTTCTTTTCCAACCTGGACAAAAAGGACGTGAATAAAAAAAACAGCTACAGATGTCAAACTGAAAGAATAACAGATCATTTGAACAGCTAACAAAAATAAGAAAAAGATGAAGGTAAAATAGAGCCAAAGAAACTACACAAAAGATTTAAGAAACAAAAGGACGACTATCACTATACATACTCTCCAGTGAAAACACCTGACTCGCGCAGCTGCTTTTCCTCCTCCCTCAACTGGTCAACCTTGTTTTTTTCTCTGTATTGCCTGTAGAACTCTTGCAATCGGATAATATCGCGGCTTCTGTCTATTGTACCACCGTCTCTCTTGGCTAACTTTTGCTGAAATTAACCCAAAAAAAACAGAATAAAACATCTGAGGGCCACACCATGAGCATATCAGTTAAGCAATTCAACTCATTGTGTTGTCCAGTAACAAATGCACACAAGTGTCCAAAGAGCTGATTCAAATTTAAGAAACTTATGCTCTAATTGCATATATGTAGTCATACTTAACGTACAGATAACAATAGAAAAAGCCCTGATATCACACATAAAGAATATATCCAACTACGATGCAGGTAATCAACTTCCATACGACTGCAGCTGAATTAGAATGTCAATAAGATGGTGTATATACCTTAATGACAGACATCAATCCCGTTTTGAACTGTAAAACCCCTCTGCCTTCGCTATTAGGGTCAAGGTTTTGGGCAAGAGAGTACGCATGTTCACATACTGCGACAAAACAACTGTTAAGACATCCAAACGAAACAAGACACCTAAAGCGGTCACGCTAAGAACAAAACTAAGACTCTATGGGGGGGG
>NW_010965304.1:1705003-1711420 GCF_000463585.1 Tarenaya hassleriana | reverse complement strand
AACAATCTTACAAATTCTGGATATATCGGGATCTTCGTCTTGAATTTCATCTGCAGCTCTCAAGATAGCATCTATGTCTTGGTTGTTTGCAAGCGATGAAGGAACATATCCAACAATACTGCCCTGACCAGGACCAACAGCAGCAGCTCCTGTTCTTTCTCTACGTAACGCGGCGTGCACCAGCCGCTCCCATAAATACTCAGCTCGAGACATTTTCTAAGGATGAAAGATCCGAGAAATCAACAAAGGTCTGCAGCTCTCAAGATAGCATCTATGTCTTGGTTGTTTGCAAGCGATGAAGGAACATATCCAACAATACTGCCCTGACCAGGACCAACAGCAGCAGCTCCTGTTCTTTCTCTACGTAACGCGGCGTGCACCAGCCGCTCCCATAAATACTCAGCTCGAGACATTTTCTAAGGATGAAAGATCCGAGAAATCAACAAAGGAAACAAATCTTTCAACGCAGGTAATCGCTAATTGATAAATTCTGCAAGAAAGAGGAATACATGGCAAAAGGGCATGAACGAATGCCAAGAGTCAAGAAAGCGCAAGAAAATTCACAAGTTCGGACAAGATGCCGAAACCTAAACTAAAGAAACCGAGATTTTCCGGCAATAACTTAAAAAGAACAAAGAAACAAGATTCGCCATTTCCGTAAATCAGTAGGAATTAACAACTTAACCGTGTAAAAGAAAAAAAAAACAAACTTCGGATCCGGAATCTGGGCTTTTCTCGCATCAAACTTTAAACACCGAGGGGGGAGAAACAATCCCAGAAACCAAAGGCGAGAATCACCTGATTCGGAAATGTCGAAACCCTAGATTCGTAATCGAAACCAAGTTGAATCAGTCATGTGAGAAGAAACTACGAAGGGTTTAACGAAGAAAGCGAAGCTCTTTCGCTTTCCTCTCTCTCTCTCTCTCCGAGTTTGAAAAGCTGGAACGGATCGAAAAAGATCAAATTGAATTGAAAAACAAAGGTAATGTATAAATGAAATTTAAAGGAAAGAGATGGTGACCGGTTTTACCGGCTACAGCAAGTAACGTACAGGGAGGAGGCACGTGAGAACCACATGAGTCTTCTCCCTTTGACTTGACTTCGAAAGAAAAGGAAAATTAAGAAAATTTTGAGAACTGTTTAATATATATTTAAAAATCCAATATGAAATATAAATATTAAAAATTTTCAGAAAAATATTTAAAATTTAGACAAGGTAAAATGGATTTTTTATTTTTAATATACTATTGCATATTGATTCGAATTAAGGGAATTATAAATTATTATCAATTCAATCTTAAAAAATCTGATAAGAAAAATTGTACAATGTAGTTAATATATAACATTAAACTAAAAATGTAGTTAATATAGGAATCAATAAATTTAATTCATATAAAAACTAATGATTTAAAGTAATTTGATTTTTAAATGATCTATAAAGATGTAGTTTGAGTTTATGTTATTCAATTTTTTTTTCAATTCAAAAAATTCGTTCTTAAATGTAAAATTCATAGTTGCACAGTATATTTTAATTATAAAACTATAGAAATTGAAATATCAAACTTCTATGATTATATGATTCCATGATTATATGCTTATGTGACGCAAAATTCTATAATTTTCTTTAACAGAAATTTCATTTTCATCGCAAAAAAAGTACAATTATATATAGAAGTAGTATTCAGATTTTGATCTATTTGATTTATTTTTAGATCTTTCTATTTTTTAAAAATTGCCATCCATTTAACTATTTAAATTTTATATTGGATTTAGATTTATTTTGATACAATAAATTTAGTGTTGAAATTTTTTATTGAAGTATATATAAGTTATGTTTGAATTCGATAAAACGAATGATATCTTCTTATAATATATTAAAAAGGTTAAAAGCAAAAAGAAAAAATATATGAAAAAAAAAAGAGATAAAGACATAAATATAAAAAAATCTAAAATTTCATGAAAAAGAAGAGGTGTGTTACTGGTTTTACTGGCTATAGGAGGTCATAGACGCGGACGTTTGATTTGTAAGACGCGGAGAAGAGAGACACGTGACGACTTTGATGAAGTCGTCCCGTTGTCACGTGACCATGTAAAACCGGACCACCAGGTAAATCATAGCCGAATAAAAGAAAAGGTAAATAAACCACATGATAAAAAACTAAAAGTTACATTTAGTAATATTTTATTTTAAAAAATATGAAAAAAATCACATAAAACAAAATTTGTTTAATAAAATAAGATGAAACTATAAGCAAAATTAAAATTAAAATTACATGACTACAAAGAAATAAAATACAGAATAATATAAGATTACATGACTAAAAATATATTATATATTATTTTTTTAAGAAAAATTATCTAAAAAAGTTTTCTTACGTCAAATCACATTTCTAAAAATTAACCACACGGTTGCGGAGAACAAAATCTTTGTAATGGTGCTACCCGTTGACATAACAAAGTCCACATTAGCATTTGAAACCAAACAAATAATTTGTTGCAGAAATTTCTTCCCAAGTATCCAGCTAACATTTGTATGCAACCGCAAATTTCTTATTTTCTCATCTATGATCGCTTGTAAGTTGGACTCGAGATTCATAAAAACGATATACAGACAAGCAACTGAAGTATGAAACGAGGTTAAAGAGTCTCGAGATGAAGTTTACACCATTCTTTCTTGTCCAAAATATATCCAAGCCTGAGATCTTCTTCACAGTTAGTACCGACTTTCCAAAAAAAAATAAAAGTACCCGAAAAACCTAACGATGTTAAAATTATCCAAAGAGAATCCAAAATCAACAATCAAGAGATATCTAATACAACAGAAGCAATCTCAAATCTAAACTCCCATATTTCTGATTTCATCAACGTACCCTTTTAGATGAGACTGTGAAACTGAAACTGGCGACTGAATGGATGGATGGATGGATGGATGGGGGAATCAGGTGAGAGATCTGCCTGCCCATTCTCGTTCTCGTCGTTTTTGTTTCGCTTGCATCTTATTGAACTTTTCTTTCCCCTTTTCGAGAAGCGGGTCAACGACCATGTAGGCATCCGGGTCATCCTTTCGAGACATATGATCCTACAGGACAAGTTTTACACGTTTCAGGTTTCTCAAGAGGATCATGAAGAGATTTGATGAAGCTTCAGCCCCAGGTATCTTAACTGAAATGAAAAGTAGCATATGAGTAATGGAAACTTGGACGTTACCTTGCCACGCTCGGGTGCAAACTTCAGCTTTACTTTCTGCCAATCCGAAAGATTTTCTTTAGCTTCTTCAGATTCACCTTCTGTTTGTTCAGGGTTTGTGGAAATTGTCTGCTTAAACTTCTCAAGTTTTGCTAACACCTATATAGGGAGGAAACACAGATCATCAGTACAGAGAATAAAAACACTTTAGAACACAACGGTACGGTTATAACCACTAGCACGGATGACGGAAATATGAAATATGATATTCTGTCCGACATAACAGAAATTCATATCGGTTGATAGCAAAAATTTTAACGATCCCAAGAAACAGGAAAAGGAAGAACATAATGAACGAGTGAATATAGATGGAAAATGAGAAAGAAAAACATTATAACAACTCACATCATCTTCACGTCCTTGCAGTCTACGCCTTTTCAACTTCTGCAATAGCCTCGCCCGTTCAGAGTCGTTGTAAAGCTGCAAGTCTGTGTCCGCTTTTGCAATTCGTTCGGACCTGACTTCTGAACCTAATCCCTTTTTCCTCAATGATAACTTTTCAACCTTTGGTTTGTCATCATCACTACTTGCATCATCCGATCTGAACAAAACCATATAGCAAAAACAAAACAGAACCATTTAACAAGGTTTTACCCCATTAACATACAGGTACCTGCAATGCAAGAAAAACGATGTTGAGATGCACACACTGAACTAGTGGGCACAGCTGAGAAGATTCACGATGGCAAATACTGATGAATTCCCGTTTAAGTTTTAAAGCATAAAGCATCTCGGTATAAATATCAATTTACCCGAGAATAGATTTAGAATTTAGCCTTTCCAGTTTACCAAGTATGGAGATGAGATGAGAAAACAAAAAACTTTAAATTGAAGCTAACTGAAAAGGTTGGGCCAATGTGAAATTGTTTTGTCTAACCATGTCTGTAAACAATATGAGTCTCTTTGCTTGAGCCAAGGGATGGAAAGAAGAGATAAACTACACTCTATATGAAATGAAGACACAGACTAATCACATGGAGGCAGTAAACCCTTCAAGGCAGGTGCAAAAAAACATTGTGGAATTCTTACCTGGGAATAGATTTTTCACGACCCTTCGGGCTAGAGTTCCCTGCTCACAAAACAACCACATGGGATTTTCCATTAGTATCTACAGGAAACAACTATAGATGAGAGAAACAATATGAAAGAGTGATATAATAAGCTGTATCTTCATTTTCGGTGACACGTAAAACCAGTAAAAGATGTCAAATAACAGTCAACTCTAAAAGAAAGGACAAACTGTTTTGATAAAACGTTAAGATTCACAAGCATGGATTAACTGGCTCAATATGTATGGAAAATGAGAGCAAAAGATAATTGAAATTTTAAGACAGATCAATGAAAAATAATTACCCTTTTTCTGAATAGGTTTTGAAGGCATATCTCCCATCTCTTTCCTTCTATTAAGCACTTGCCTCCTCATCTTTGCGTCAAATTTGGCCTCATCGCCGTCGTCATCGTCTTCCTCACTATCTCCAATTGAACCAGATACAGCAAAGCTCTTATCCTTTTGAGTCCCTTCTTTCTTAGAACTAAGAGCTTCCCTCACAGACAGTGCTTCCTTTATCACAGCTGCATTCTGGATTGATTAAATTTTCCAATATACATCAGAAAGTCTCATATGCATGCTGATAACTTAAGAAGCACACTCATAAAAATCGCATAAGGTGCATTACATCAGTCATATACTACCAAGCATACAATGCAACAATTGGTAATAGAACAGTAAGCATTACTACATCAAGTAATCTCAAAAGGCAAGCAACATAAAATTTCTCTTAATTACATATAAAAATAAGCTGCCTCCAATTTGTTTATGTAACTTATCTACAAACTTTCAGACACAAGAGAACTAAAGAAGAGGGGAAAGGGTAAGAGAAAGGAACAAGATGGACCATATCATTACCGGTTCCTTGTCAGCAGTTTCCGATTTCAGGAGGCGAGGATCATTCAACACGTCATGGCTGCTCTTTATTTTTTGCCTCACAGCCGCCAATTCCTTCTCCTCTTCCTCAGCCTCTTCTCCAAATGATAGTAAACTCAGCTTCCTGATCATAGCAAAGACAACATACAAACTTCTAAGAGAAGCCAAAGCAATGCTAAATTTAAATTCTTGATTAGCAAGGCAAATCAGCTTACTTAATGCCCTTTTTTCTGGGTTCCTTGGTTTCAGTAGTAGCTAGAGATTCATCTGCTGCCTTTGCTGACATTCTAGGAACTATATCTTCAAAGGGATTCCACAAAACCTAAAGGAGTGAATTTCACAGAAAAAAAAATCAAGTAAATCACAAGAAAGATGATTCAGAGAATGAGAATCACAATACATAACAAAGTCCCATAATCAGAGACAACACCGACATCATCCGACAGCACAGAAACCTGTCAAAAAACTAATATCCACCATGTACTTAAAATTCCTACCTCAACAGATAATATTCTTGGTACAGGATCCAGGGGACGGTCATCTTTATCTGTGTCCACCTCGCCCAGTCTTAGAAGATTGAAGATTGAGTCGCCCGTCACCTAAGAAAGTGAAAAACAGTTACATAAACACATGATCAAGAACTCAAAATGAACAATTAAGCACTCTGAAACCCAGAAAAAGAACAAAAAAGGTCATTACCTTCCCAAAGATAGTATGCTTCTTATCAAGCCAATCACATTTATCCAAAGTCATAAAGAACTGACTACCGTTTGAATGCAGTGATCCCGCATTTGCCATCGCCACAATCCCTCGGTGATTAAACCTCAGTCTTGAATGGAACTCATCCAGGAAGGCGTCTCCATATATGCTCTCCCCTCCTGTCAACAAACCAAATTCATGAACATATCAGTGACGAAAATTTTGAAAACAAGCAACTAAATCACGGAAACCCATTACATTTCTCTTTGCAAACACCCTTTGCAGCACAAATTATGCATAAACAAACACATAAATACACACAGCCAAACAAACTACTTGTACACATACGTTCAGAATCAAACCAAATCAGAGAAGAACATATCAGAGATGCAAATCCGGAATCAAGCAACTCTATTAAGAAAACCCAGTAATATTCTCTTTAAAAGCACCATTTTCAGCTCAAATTGCACAGGTTCAAACACAAATGTGCACTATCACACATACTACCCTTACACATCTATCTACATACCGAATCAAACCGGTTCAGC
>NW_010965304.1:1693340-1704935 GCF_000463585.1 Tarenaya hassleriana | reverse complement strand
GTTCAGCAGACACAAAAGTCGAAATCAAGCAACAAGATTAAGAAAACCCATTCGAATGTCCCTTTGCAGAAACCTTTGCAGCTCGAATTACACAGATACATACACATACAACACTCAATCAAACACACTACCCGTATCCATGTGCATACAGAAACTCGAAAAGCATATAGAGGATGAAATTACCGGTTCCGGAGCCGGTGGGATCGCCGCCTTGAACGAGAAATCCGGGGATAACACGGTGAAAGATGGTGTTGTCGAAGTAACCCTCGAGACAAAGTTGAACGAAGTTTCTCACGGCCTTTGGAGCTTCCTTCGGCCATAGCTCGATGTCGATTGGTCCGTGAGTGGTCGTCACTACCACCTTCCCCTTCGTTGGGGGCTCGAGCACGTACACCGTCGACATCTTCTCCGATTACGCTTCTTCTTCTCGCTCAAATTCTCGTTCCTTTGCTTTGCAAAGATACGCGGAGTCCGGTTAGCTAATTAAACCAAACCGGTTAACCGGTTAATTTCAGAAAACGCATTACTTAGAACAATTTTAGCATAATTGTGTGATTAGAAAACAATCGAACTGATTTACCTCAAAATTTGGATGATATTACTGTTTCACCCCTAATGATTTTTTTTTTTGCGAAGGAAAATTAGCTAGAGATTGTATGTTCTGGTTATAAAAAAAGGCAATTTGCATCTATTTTTTAAATGTTATAATTATATGGTTATTATTTTATAAATTTAAATTTTTTATATAAACAAGTACCCCAAAGATCAATGGACATAATTTTGTAACAATATTTCACCAGACACTCATAAAAGAGTCGCATATGGTGCATCGGTTATAAATTGGGGTAATGGCAAAAAAAAAAATATGAAATTTGGGTATTTGACAAATAAATACAGAAACCTTTATTTTGATAATAAAATACACAAACTTTTGGAATAATGGCAAAAAAAAATTAATTTTTTTTATTTGGCAAATAAATACACAAACTTTTATTTTGGTAATAAAATACACAAACTTTTATATTTTTAGCGCAAACCTCCACGAACAATAACGACGTCAAAAATAACGGAACCATCAACACGTCATCTATATTTGTGAATATCCGTATCCGATATAAAAATTATAAAATTTTAAATTAAAATTAAAAAACAATTTTAAATATAAATAAATTATATAGGTCATTTATATTCAAATTTTAAAATTTAAATATTTAAAATTAATATAAATATAAATATAATCATAATCTATCATATACAAATGCATTCAAAGTTTAAACATTCTAAATCTCAATTATATAAAATATTTCTTAAATATATCTACAAAACATGTAAATATAAAGTATTTTAAATTTCTATACCAAATTATTCTTATATTTAATAGTATTATTAATTAGTACGAATCAGATTGAATATGTCGGATAATTCGAATTTGATATCTGTATCCGATCCGTAACCGATAAATATTTCAAAATAAATATCTGTATCCGATTCGTACGTTCTGGATATCTGAATATTTATATTTATATTGATTTTAAATATTTAAATTTTAAAATTTGAATATAAATGACCTATATAATTTATTTATATTTAAAATTGTTTTTTAATTTTAATTTAAAATTTTATAATTTTTATATCGGATACGGATATTCACAAATATAGATGACGTGTTGATGGTTCCGTTATTTTTTTTTACGTCGTTATTGTTCGTAGAAGTTTGCGTTAAAAATATAAAAGTTTGTATATTTTATTACCAAAATAAAAGTTTGTGTATTTATTTGCCAAATAAAAAAAGTCCCGTTCATGTTTTTTTTTTTTTGCCATTAACCCGTTATAAATTACCAAATATACACGTATTTATATATATTCCCCGGCACAAATGCTTCTGTTTTTGCAGAAAATACAATTCTTTCTTTCTTTTTTTTTCAAATTCTTGTGAAGGAGATAACCCGAGAGGGAAATATCTGCTTACGTGGCAGCTGCTTATACGTTGCAAATCACAGTGTGGGCCCCTTCCTCTTCCAAAATCATACGTGGCACCAACCAAAACGTGGTATTCGTCTCGCTCCCTCTCTCTCTCTCAAGCAACAACAATGGCGTCCGCAGCTCCTTCTCTTGCAATTTCCTCGTCGTTCTCCGATTTCCGGACTCAGGTTCATTCCTCTAACCGACCGAATCTTCCGTTCTCGGCGTCAGTTCCGTGCAAGAACCATTCACAGAGTCAGAGAAGATTGAGACTCCCCGTCGTCGTCGGTTCGGTCTCGACGCCGAACGCGGAGCTCCGTACAGGTCCCGATGATCTCGTTTCCTCCATACTCTCCAAGGTATGTTATCTCTTTTTCGCTGGAAACCTCTCCGGAATGGATATTCGGCGCTTGAATCTGAATCCCGATTTTGATCGAATCCAGTCAATTAGTGTTCCATGTTATGGAATTTTTTGGGTAATAAAAATCTGTGTAGACAAATCTCTGGCAATAAACAGCCGTGATGTGTGACATATCGCCGGATTTCTGCTTTATCTTTCGCCGGAAATCTCTTTGGCGGCGATATTTCTGATGTATCTTGATTTCGATTGAATTCTGTCCTAGAGTGTGTAATGTTTTGGAATTGGTGACTGTATATGCAAAATCTCTGGATGCTTTCTCCTCTGGTTTTGGAAAAGATCTGAAAAGAGAGAGTGTGTTGAAACAGGTTGCGAACAGTGATGGAGGTGTGACGTTGAGCAAAGATCAACACAAGGAAGTGACACAAGTGGCTAAGGAGCTTCAGAAGTACTGCGTTGACGAGCCTGTGAAGTGCCCCCTCATCTTCGGAGGTAAGACGACGATCACTAACAGAGAATCCTCATCTCGATTCGAATGCAGTCGCTTGTGTTATGCTCGAAAACATCTCGATTCAAATGCATTTGCTATTTTGCTTGTGTTGTGCTAAAAAAATGTCTCGTTTCGAATGTGATTTGCTGTTGATACGCAGAGTGGGATGTGGTGTACTGCTCTAGACCGACATCTCCGGGAGGAGGATACAGAAGCATGTTGGGGCGTCTCGTTTTCAGGACAAAGGAGATGATTCAGGCTATTGAAGCTCCCGATATCGTCAGGAACAAAGTGGCCTTCTCCGCATTTGGCTCTCTCGAAGGAGAGGTCTCCTTGAAAGGTGAATCCAATACACATTGTTTTGGATTATGCGAACGTTTCCCCACCAAACCAAACTTGTGTTCATTGTTAGTCTAGCCTAGATATGTCAAAATGGGTTTAATCGGGGTTTATGGGTACATCCAATCCATTTTGGCATACATATATAATCTGATAACATGATTCGGCAGGGAAGCTGAAAGTGATGGACAGCGAGTGGGTTCAGGTGATATTCGAGCCGCCGGAGCTAAAGGTCGGAGCTTTGGAGTTTAGATATGGGTTTGAAAGCGAAGTGAAGCTTCGGATTACTTACATTGACGACAAACTTAGGTTGGGAATTGGTTCCAGAGGATCTTTGTTCGTCTTTAGGAGACGTCAATGATTACTAACAAGCATCTCTTCACCCAAAAAAAAAAAAAAGCAGTATCTACATCTTTGAGTTCCAAAAAAATTGGTGGTGTATTCTAAATAAATTGAAAAAAAAACAAACAAACAATGTCGATGTTGATTCAGTGGAACTTTGTATCTTTAGCCATGGACCAGTTTGCAACTGGACCTTAATTAACTCTGACTCTAATTGTTTCTATCTTGAAAATTCAGTATTCACAAGTTTATTTTGATAACATGATAACAATAATCAACCTTAGAATTCTGTAATCTTATTTCCATACATTTGTTGAATGTAATTAATTGAGTCCTATTATGGAATAAATTACAGTTCTATATTTACTCCGCAAAATCCACGCCATGTCATAGTGAAGACACATAAATATATTGCTACAATATGGAAAACAAAATTACAATTATTTTATCCATCACATTGGTGCAATCAAACGCAAAACTATAGGATATACAATACGGTCCGAAAAGCACAACAATTTTGCAGATTAATAAGATGTGATTTTGAATCTCACCTCTTCTGGAAATTCAAAACCTTCACAGAAAACGCGTAAATGGAGGCGAAGAACACAGCGAACGCAATGAGGATAATAGACACAGCCCACAAGAAGTCATAGTTGAAGCCGTAGTAATCGCTCATGAACTGAGCCACCGTTTCGCCTGTTTCGAGCCTTGTTCGTGTGTCTCCGTACTGAGAAGACACCACTCCGTACGTGCTCCACGAAACCGGACATACCTTTGTGTACCATCTTATCCAACTTGGGATTCTCTGCCATGTTTCAGGAACATGTTTATTTTTTTTTTCAGACATGGATATGGATTCATGGATGAAAACGAAGAAAAAGGGCTAGGGTTAGATGATTACACACCGGGCTAGGAATGGCGAATCCCGAGAAGACGGTCCACAGAACAGAGATGATACCGTTTAATACCGCTCCGAATTCTTGGCTTGGACTGACTGAGATGATGGCGATGCCATTGAAGATGAAGTAGAGGATGGTGATGAACATGAAGAACAAGGTGAGCAAGAACTTGGCCGCTGTCCATTCGTATCCGATCATCGCGTAGACGATGACCGTGTATATGCAGGCCTGAACCATCGTGTACGGAATCTCGATCGCTACCTGGAGTGATGATCGATTTCAGAAAACGTAACAGGTTGTAAATGAAGTGTTGTTTCCTAGGGTTTTTCTTTCTTGTGACGCAAGTTACCTGCGCCAATGCGTAAGGCAACGCCGAGTACATTCCCGCAGCTCTCTCTCTATAGAAAACGGCTCGTCCGGCTATAACGACCGGACGAGCGGTAGCGGCACTTTGAGCTCCTAAGAAGTTTATACATGTTGTCATCGCTCCAACGTTGTTGAAGATATCTTGTCTTGATCCTCTGTTGCACGATTCATACGACTTATTGATTTCAGATCCAAATATATACGTATATGTATAGATATACCCTAGACCGACGTTTTCAGCATATGTACCTTCGTTTCCCGAGGCCGAAAAAGATGATTCCGTACATTATCCCCACAGCGGCGCTGAACCAAAGGCGAGAAGCGTTGTAAGGAACGTTTCTCCAATACGATCTGTGCTGCCTCCAGAAACAGGCTTTGAACTGAGTGAAGTAAGACTGTGAATACATCGTCTCGAAGTGGATATCTTGCGCCTCGGGACCGATTTGATTGATCTCCGCGATCATCTCTTTGTTTCTCCTGTGATGATTATCGAAATTTCCAGTTAGATATCCGGGTTTTTTTCGGATGAATTCTTGAAACAGATTCAAGGGATTCAAATGAGTTCTTGAACCTGTAGAGATCTGAATTCTTGTAAACTTCAGCAAATTTAACTCCAAGAACGTCTTCTTGTGCCCTTGTTGTAACTTCTAACGCCCATGTCGCGGGGTTGATCCCGTCCTTGATTCTCTCGACCCCTTTAACGCTCTGCCAATTTTCCGAAACATTCGTTTACATACGAAGAACGACAAAAGAACGATGAAGTAGACGAGTAAATCGTTGGAATCTCACCTGAAAAAACTCAATCAGTTGACAAGAATGTTGCCCGAGCGGTCCAACGTAAATTTCTTCGCCTCCTCTCGTCATCAGGATGAGCTAACATATATAAAACATGATCAAACCGCGAGATTTTATGGTTTCGGATCGAAACTAATATCATAAGATAAGCGATGGAACGTCGAGAAATTTCGATTTTTTTTTTCGTTTTCTACCTCGTCGAAGGATTCAAAGATATCGATGCTAGGCTGGTGGATTGTGCATACCACGGTTCTTCCCGTGTCGACTGTGTTTCTCACCGTTCTCATCACTATGGCGGCCGCTCTTGCATCCAATCCTGACGTCGGCTCGTCCATGAAAATGATCGAAGGATTCGCAACGAGCTCAACCGCTACCGTCAGCCTCTTTCGTTGTTCGGTCGAGAGACCACTAACCGTTGGATACCCGACAAGCATGTCCCTCAACGATTTCAACTCGATCAATTCCATCACTTCTTCGATAAAAAGCTGCAAAATTTTACAGACATGTCGATGAATTCACGTTCTTGACGATTTGTTTTCGAAATAAATGTGTCAAAATGTGCACAACTGACCTCTCTGCTGCGAGCGTCGATATCCCGGGGTAACCTTAACCAAGCCGAGTAAACGAGGGACTCGTAAACTGTGACAAGAGGCGAATGGATATCGGATTGCTCACAGTATCCCACAACTCGAGCGAAGCTTTCTTGTTTCTTAGGGAAACCCGAAACTTTGATGTCCCCTTCGATGTATCCGCTGTTTTTACGGCCCGCTAATACATCCATTAGAGTTGTTTTCCCGGCCCCGCTAACCCCCATCAAGGCAGTGAGAACTCCCGGTCTGAAAGCTCCGGTTACTCCCTTGAGAAGTTCCAGTCTTTCCTCTCCAAATCCGTGCGATTTCATCGCCTAAAAAACACACGGGATTTAGTATCGGAATCAGAAATATTACCACGAGATCGATATATATAGAACTCACCTTAGGCATATCGACCGAATATTTGATGTTCTCGAACGTTAGACAAAGCGGCTTGAAAGGAAGAAGCATTCCTTGGTCATCGTAACTCGTCATCGACACAACACCTGAATGTTTTTACGACATTGATGTTGCCTTATGCCTGTTCATATATGGTTGTAAAATGTCGAGAAGAGAGAAAGAGAGGTGTAGAGTCTTTTAGGACATACTTCCGAGTTGTCGTTCTGTTCGTGTCCCGTCCCTGGTTCTGTCTTGATCAGTTTTCCTCTTCTCTTCTACGCTTTCTTCTCGCTCGGCCGCTACTCGGGATTTCCCGTATTCTGTTGAAAGCAAATCTCGCTCCGTAAACGAGCCTACTCGATACAAAAAACAACGAAACGATGAACAGATTTTCTCGGTATCGAGGGCACTCACCGTTTAGATAAGCCAGAGACAAAGCAGTGATCGCATTGGACAACAATATGGAGACGATCAATGCTAGAATTCCGATCCAATACCAGTAAGATTCCGAAAACGTTCCTCGAGATTTCAGAATCGTCTTTCCAAGAGATTCTTTTGCTCCATCAAGAACCTGAAATATCGATTTTCGTACCACGGTATTCAGCTCTATAACCCTCGATTCCAAAGGAGAGCGATTCTTCATGTTTTCAGACACTTACTTTTCTCCATGAATCGCTCAAGAACTCGTTAACCGAGATCGCTGTCTGAACGTACATCAAAGGAGACGTCCAATATCCCCACACGAGCCATTTATGCACATTTTCTGCAGAGAAGCAAGATTTCGATAAGATCTTTCACATCCGTAACGAAACCTTTGCGAAATATATAGAGCAAGTACTTACTTCGTGACAGCACGAATCCGTTGAACGTTATGAGCCACATGAGAGCAAGACATCCGAGCGTGTTTGAAACCACATGATCCCGACTTATGGCGGCTATGCAACGAAAGAGTCCATAAGACATTTGTCCGCAGAGAGACAGAACAAAGTAATGCTTAAACAACCTTCGAAACAAAAGAAGAAACCGTAAGAATTTGACATTTCTGCGTGCAGACGTTAACCGAGAATCCGTTTATTTGCTCCGATACTTACATTGCAGCGCTCGGATTAAATCCGATGACATAGTATGTCAATGCAACCAGTATGATGACTTCTATGAAGGATATAGGGAAGCCGATGATCGAGGTTGGTAACGAGAATGCCCAAGACGGGAAAAAGAGGAAATCCCGCTGCTTGTAGAACACTGGAAGCTTCTCAATAGTCATCGGGAGCTCGAAAAAACCCGAGAAGACAACCATCTGCACTATTAGAAACATCGATCCCATGTAGATGTATCCGTCCTCTACCGTGCTGCGGTAGTTTTTCGATTGAGAAAACACGATGGCGATGATGATCCCGTTGAGTTCAAGCTGAAAATTTCGCAGGAGAAAACGTTTCAAAACCAACCATCTTATGCTTAATCATTAGAACAAACTTGATTTGAAGAGAGAAAGAGGGGAAGATTCAGATCTCACTTGAAATGACTTGAAACCGTAAACGAACATCGTTCTCTTCATCAGAAGGTATTCTCTTTCCAAGCAGTTCTTCAGTAACTCGAACTTGCTCGCCCCGTATTTGGTTTTCGTCAGAGCGGCTCGGTGGTTTTTCGATCTATCGAACGGGATTTCGAGCTGCTCCTTGATGGTTTTGCTGACATGGAACGACTTGAAAGCTTCTGAAAACTCTTTAACCGATACGTAACGGTAAGGCAGTTCATGATTAGCCCAGTATTGTTCTTGATCTTTTATCGATATCACCTGATTCATTCATCAACAACCTTAATGCATCAGAGAGATGTGTTCATTTCAGACAAGGTTAGATAAGATTGTGTTGGAAAAACATAAGAACTTACTTCTTGCAAGTAATCAGCAGTGCCTTTTCTTGCAGGACATTTAAACCCCATAGACTCGAAGAACTCGAGCACGTTTTCGCGGGGACCTTGGTACACGATCCGCCCTTCGGCGAGAAGGATAACGTCATCGAAGAGATCGAATGTCTCGGGGGGAGGCTGGAGAAGAGAAACGAGTGCCGTCTTGTTCAGAACGTGAATCATCTGTCTGATGCATTTGATGATTTGAAACGTCGTCGAGCTGTCTAGACCGTCGGATATGTTGTCCATGAAGAAAGCTCCGACCGGACCGACCAACATCTCGCCTGAGAAAATCGATCCCGAGGTTATTACAAGACACGTTAACAACAAAACAAGGATCCGAAACCTCTACCTGTTGTCACCCTCTTCTTTTGCCCTCCAGAGATCCCTCTGATCATATTGTTTCCGACTATCGTATCAGCGCATATATCAAGCCCTAATATCTATAAGAAGAAAAACGTTCATCGGTTATCCATAACATAAACCCTTTTTTGTGTATGCATTCGAATGAAAGCTTTTCTTTTCCTTTACCTTCAAGACATAATCTGTAACGACATCTTCCTTGTGTCCTTTCATTACAGAAACCTACGTATCAGAATTCTCACTTAGTATTTTAGCAGATCATATCATAAGAACCGGAAGCCTCTACGTCGTTAAATCGGATTCTTTTACCTTCATCAGAGCGTCGAGGTAAGGATCTGGCTTGATATTCAGGTTCTTCTCCCTTCTCAATAGCTCCACAAGCATGTCTGTTCTTGAAAATTTTACATCAAAACCAATGCCAGAGATTCTTTTTTGGATACGGAAAAGAATGAAAACGCCGAAAAACATACCATATCCCGTGCCGACACCTTGGCATTTCGCGGAAAACGTTAATGTTTCACGGACAGTTAGCTGGGGCAAATGAACATCGTACTGGCTGATGTATGCAGCAGTTCTTTGAGGCACAAACTCGTGAAATTCATGCCCGTTGTATGTAACGTCCCCCGAAATCTAACATTAAGTAACAAAAAAATCGTTTTGGTTAACTGATTGACAGAACTAATCAATCAATTTCGTCTAAAGGGTAAAGGGAAGAGCAAAGATTTGAAACAGTGGATGTACTTTGAGTCCTGCATCGAGTTTTCCAGACAAAACTTGAAGAAACGTCGATTTTCCCGATCCAGGTGGTCCTAAAAGAAGAGTTAATCTGTGATTTTCAGACAGCAAAATGACAAGAATGAGATCTCCATTGTGTTTAAAGTCACTAGAGAAGGCTAATCAGTGGAAATTCAACATTCTCTGTAAACCTGCCGGGCTTGATGATACCGCTAATGTCGGTAAGAACCGAGAATTTTTTCTTTCGATCCGAGAGAAGGCCGACACGAGCTCCAAAATCCTTTTCGAGGACGAAGAAATGAGATCAGAGGTGAACGAGAAATCCGCAGGGAATGATTACTTGGGAAACACGAAACATCGAGTTTTTTTTTTTTACCTCGACGATGTTAACAAAGGAGTTCATGATTGTGGGAAGAGCTCTGTTACCAACGTAGGCTTCGGCCGTCACGTTCACATCCTTGTATCGGACTTCGATTGTTGGTAGATCCAGTGAGACTCTGCGTTATACGAGTTTGCATGTGATATGGGAAATATAATACATGAAGGGTTATCCAAAATATTCATTATTATTCGAATAACTTTTTTTTTTGATTAAATGATCATTCGAATAACTTATGATTAGGTATATATATATATATATATATATATATATATATATATGCAAAAGAGGGTCTGACCTGTCAATACGTTTCTTGAGCCTACGAAGGTATTCTTCATGCCAATTCTCATCGTTGTTCGTAATCACCCTATCAAACAGCTCTCTTCTCTCCTCAAACCCTAAATTCTTCATGTCGAACTCCTTGAAATCGCCGGTAACGCCTCTCAGCACGACTTTTCGGACACGATCGTACGTCGAAAGACGCTGCAGACGCTCGAGGGCCGCCCACTGCATGGCCTCTTCCTCCTCCTCCTCTTCCTCTCGGCCTCTGCCACTCATCAAACTCGAGGTCTCTGACGTCACTCTGTAATGGCTTCCCATCTTTTTCCTCGAGAGATCTGCAACCTTTAGGAACCAAAGTTTGACGGTGATGATGATGGTTTAGCAAGCTCTTGTGTGCAAAACCTCCTACCTATGCCATGCATATATACATGCAGATACATGCGTACATGTGTATGTAAGTGAATTTGGGTGGAGATGGACACGACATGGGCATATGTGGTGAGTGAGATTGGGTTCTGGCCAGGAGCAATAAATGTCGGATTCTTGCATTCACGAAGCATGGATTTTTTTATTGCTACGTGTTAGGGTTTAGAGGTTGAGTTTGACTTTGTGGTCTGACCTAAAGATGAGTGGATATGAATTTACTGCTTTTATTTAAAAGGGATCTTAGAGTGAGAAACAATGGAATCAGATGTTTTGAGATATTCTATGGAAACAAATTGGTGGCTAGATATGTTTTTTTTATATACATATAAAGATGGCTAGATATGTTAAAAAAAAAAATCCTTTTGTATTTCCAAAAGAAAGTACAAAAAAGATGTATAAAAAAAATACATAAACAAAAAGGTAAGTTAAATGTTATTTAATTTATTTTTTTATCAACTAATATTTTTGGTTACTCATCCACAAACAAAGAACATTTTATAGTTTTAATAAGAAAATTTATAATGGATCTGATCTAATATACCATGCAAATATCTCAATTTTCAAGAGAATTAACTAACTTAACGTCTCATTAAATTCTTTTACTATTATATTATTGTTCGATTAGGATGATAAAATTATTTTTAAAAAATAAGAAATATTTGTGAATCGAGTTATCGAACAATGTTTCTATTAAATGAGGTTGATTCATGAATTTAGTGGAATTGTACTTCTTTATAGATTCTATCGAACAAATGGCTGACAAAACAAAACTTACATGGACACAACTGAAAAACGGGCCAAGTCGCTGATTTATGGGTTCACGTATTTTTGGATATATGTATATATAAATTCACGTATTTGATTTTGGCACATCAATGATTAAATCGTTTATAGTAAGAAATTAAGATAGATGTTCTCTATTGACCATATATATATATATATATATGGAATTGTATGCTTCTGATCTCGATTTTGGAGAT
>NW_010965304.1:1690704-1693234 GCF_000463585.1 Tarenaya hassleriana | reverse complement strand
ATATTCACCTATATGATATTGGCATATCAATCATCAAATTTGCTATTAGCAAGGAAATTAAGAGATGCTCTGTATTGACTATATATATATATATATACACACACACATATATTTTCTCTATTTGATTTTGGCGAAGCCGCCGTTGATGGTAAAATATCAAGATAGTTGTTCTCTATTGACTGTATATATGTATATTCACCCATCTGATTTTGGCATATCAATTATCAAGTCGGTGATATTAATGTATTTATTTGGATATAGAAATTTCTATGGATTAGGCAATCACAGAATTATCCAAATTTTTTTTATCCAATTCAAAATCGATGTATAAAACTATGATATTCGTAGGTCGGATACCAGATAGATTTCGAAATTCGAAAACTCACGGGCACCGGAATAGTATCAACCCTAACCCTAAACCCTAACACTCTCGTCTAACCCTAACCCTAACCCTAACCCTAACTCTCTCGACCTCCTCCCTCACCCGCTCTCCGTCTCGCACCATCTTCAAGTAGGTTTTCTTCGGTTCGATCATCGCTTTTCTCATAATTTCTAGTAGAAATGCCACGGAAGGAGTCCTTTAATTGATTCTTTACGGTGGGATCTTTCTCCAGATCCCGTTCAACGGGATGCTTCGTGTACCGGACTACCTTTCTAAAGGGTAGAAAGCCAAGAGGATCGTCCCGAAAATATTATAAAACCATAAATGATAAAGCTATATAATTGCAATCCCTAAAATCAAGGAGCTTATCATGATCCCTACTCAAAGGAAATACTTAAATCACCATACCTAAGAACACTACCATCTTCAAACTGAGGAACATCAAGACAATGTTTATACAGTGCTTTCAGGTCTTCAAAATGTTCGTAGCCAAATGATTCTATCAAACGTACCTGGATTGTTGGACGAGGCTGTTTCCCGAGCATCATGTACTTTCTCGGTTCATCGCAAATAGGGTCCGTATTAAGGATCTGGGATCTGGTGGACAGCATAACTTTAAGTTCAACAATGACAACGAAGAAATAAAAACAGAGCAGACGGAATTTAGTCACAAATACCCGTGATTGTTCTGCCACAGTCACGTTCAAAAAATCGTCGGTTCACTTCACATCAAAAGCTTACTTCCTCGATTTACCGAGTCAGCAAATAGAGCCTGACTGGATACATGATTGATTCCTCTATCCATGTTAAGTCATTGCCAGTTTCCTGTCAAATGATAGATCGGCGAGGAATACAGAGAGAAACCACTGATTCTAACATATTGCTAACAGCTGCTGTTTCAGTATACAACATCATATTGAGACACAACTTATTACCCAGTACCAGATTCTGCTTTGTCCTAGAAAAAGAACAAAGAACAATGAACAATGCAATGACGATGGAAACTGAGAAGAATAGGAAAAACAATTTTGTATTCATGGATCATAGGATAACAGATAACAAATGAAGTTTACAAAACTGATATTTAGAGGGCCAGAATCCGATTAGTGCAAAGAATTCAAACATCTCCTTTATGGCGAAAACCCTCAGAATGTAAAGAAAACTTAATCCATTCAATTCAAATTCAAATGCTAAACAAAACCTGGGAAGGGTGGCTGCAACAATGAAGGTTTCTCATACTGAAGCAAGCTTGTTCGATACAATTTTACCCAGATTCTCCTCAGAGAACTCATCACCTCCCTTCTCACTGTCCAAAAGCTTGGATTCAGCGGGATCACGTTGTGATGACACATTGCTCGGTTTACTAGTCACAGACTGCTGATAAAGAACCCCTCCACAGATCGTGAGCAGAAGACAGACCAGACCAAACGGGCTTGCGTGTTTGTCCCAAATCAAGACATTGATCACAACAGTCAAGAACTTGTTGACCACACCAGTGACAGTAAACGCAGTGGCTGAGATAGCTTTCCTTGCGGCAAACCCGAAGAAGCTAATGAGCAAACCAAACACACACGACAATGCCACTGCAGAGAAAGCCACGGGCTCGAACCAGTTTCCCCAATTCTCATTCAACGCCATGTAAACGTCAGCATACTCTCCGGTAAGAACCCAGAAGACAGGAGCCATCATCAGAGACAAGAGATTGTTGTAAAACACAAAACCCCAAGTGTTCAATCCTAGATTCGTTACCATGTGCTTAATGTAAACCATCTCGGTTGTGATGGTCACCAAGTACGCTAAAGCCCACGAATAAGCCGTCAAAGTGAAAGCAGAATCAGTAGCAACGTATCCAACAGCACCACCGAGGATGATCAACAGAGACAGGAACGTGAGACGAGAAGGGAAAGGCTGTCGGCGGAAGAACGTGTCGGCGATGGCGACGAGGAGCGGAGTGAGGGACCGGAAGACGATGAAGGTGTCGACATTGGCGTGACGGAGAAGGTTGGTGTTGGTGAAGATAGCGAGGTAGAAAACTGTAGCCGCGGGGAGAAATTTCTTGGCTGTGTCGACATTGAAGGCATCGTGGTGGAGAAACCCTAATTTTCCGAGGACCCAGACGCCGAGAGCGGAGGTGAGGTACTGAAGAGC